>NC_030386.2:1286503-1312517 GCF_001625215.2 Daucus carota subsp. sativus | reverse complement strand
ATAATGAAGTTCGAGTTTTTTGACGAATTCTCAAAGGGGTTAGTACACGGGAATTTCATGAAAATTTCACCGGGAAATTTTTTGATATTTTCACATAAATGGGTTCCTATGGATATATGAATTTGGTCACGACCATATTTGGGGCAGTCGGGACTGAATCGTAGCAGATATAATGAAGTTCGATTTTTACGAATTCTCAAGGGGTTAGTACACGGGAATTCTTGAAAATATCCCGGGGCAGTTTCTTTGATATTTCCACATAAATAGGTTCCTATGGATATATGAATTTGGTCACGACCATATTTGGGGCAGTCGGGACTGAATCGAGCAGATATAATGAAGTTCGAGTTTTGACGAATTCTCAAAGGGGTTAGTACACGGGAATTTCATGAAAATTTTAACCGGGAAGTTTCTTTTGATATTTCACATAAATGGGTCCCTATGGATATATGATTTGGTCACGACCATATTTGGGGCAGTCGGGACTGAATAAGAGCAGATATAATGAAGTTCGAGTTTTTGACGAATTCTCAAAGGGGTTAGTACAAGGGAATTTCATGAAAATTTCACCCGAGAGTTTCTTTTGATATTTTCACATAAATGGGTCCCTATGGATATATGAATTTGGTCACGACCATATTTGGGGCAGTCGGGACTGAATCGTAGCAGATATAAATGAAGTTCGAGTTTTTGACGAATTCTCAAAGGGTTAGTACACGGGAATTTCTTGAAATATCCTGGCAGTTTCTTTTGATATTTTCACATAAATGGGTCCCTATGGATATATGAATTTGGTCACGACCATATTTGGGGCAGTCGGGACTGAATCGGAGCAGATATAATGAAGTTCGAGTTTTTCGACGAATTCTCAAAGGGGTTAGTACACGGGAATTTCATGAAAATTTCACCGGGAAGTTTCTTTTGATATTTTCACATAAATGGGTCCCTATGGATATATGAATTTGTCACGACCATATTTGGGGCAGTCGGGACTGAATCGAGCAGATATAATGAAGTTCGAGTTTTTGACGAATTCTCAAAGGGGTTAGTACACGGGAATTTCTTGAAAATTTCACCGGAGTTTTTCTTTTGATATTTTCACATAAATGGGTCCCTATGGATATATGAATTTGGTCACGACCATATTTGGGGCAGTCGGGACTGAATCGGAGCAGATATAATGAAGTTCGAGTTTTTGACGAATTCTCAAGGGGTTAGTACACGGGAATTTCTTGAAAATATCCCGGGCAGTTTCTTTTGATATTTCCACATAAATAGGTCCCTATGGATATATGAATTTGGTCACGACCATATTTGGGGCAGTCGGGACTGAATCGTAGCAGATATAATGAAGTTCGAGTTTTTAAACGAATTCTCAAAGGGGTTAGTACACGGGAATTTCTGAAAATTTCACCGGGAAGTTTCTTTTGATATTTTCACATAAAGGGTCCCTATGATATATGAATTTGGTCAAACATATTTGGGGCAGTCGGGACTGAATCGGAGCAGATATAATGAAGTTCGAGTTTTTGACGAATTCTCAAAGGGGTTAGTACACGGGAATTTCTTGAAAAATATCACCGGGCAAATATTTTTGATATTTTCACATAAATGGGTTCCTATGGATATATGAATTTGGTCCGACCATATTTGGGGGAGTCGGGACTGAATCGTAGCAGATATAATGAAGTTCGAGTTTTTGACGAATTCTCAAAGGGTTAGTACACGGGAATTTCTGAAAATATCCCGGGCAGTTTCTTTTGATATTTTCACATAAATGGGTCCCTATGGATATATGAATTTGGTCACGACCATATTTGGGGCAGTCGGGACTGAATCGTAGCAGATATAATGAAGTTCGAGTTTTTGACGAATTCTCAAAGGGGTTAGTACACGGGAATTTCATGAAAATTTCACCGGGAAGTTTTCTTTTGATATTTTCACATAAATGGGTCCCTATGGATATATGAATTTGGTCACGACCATATTGGGGGCAGTCGGGACTGAATCGGAGCAGATATAATGAAGTTCGAGTTTTTGACGAATTCTCAAAGGGTTAGTACACGGGAATTTCATGAAAATTTCACCGGGAAGTTTCTTTTGATATTTTCACATAAATGGGTCCTTATGGATATATGAATTTGGTCACGACCATATTTGGGGCAGTCGGGACTGAATCGTAGCAGATATAATGAAGTTCGAGTTTTTTAACGAATTCTCAAAGGGTTAGTACACGGGAATTTCTTGAAAATATCCCGGGCAGTTTCTTTTGATATTTCCACATAAATGGTCCCTATGGATATATGAATTTGGTCACGACCATATTTGGGGCAGTCGGGACTGAATCGAGCAGATATAATGAAGTTCGAGTTTTTGACGAATTCTCAAAGGGGTTAGTACACGGGAATTTCATGAAAATTCACCGGGAAGTTTCTTTTGATATTTTCACATAAATGGGTCCCTATGGATATATGAATTTGGTCACGACCATATTTGGGGCAGTCGGGACTGAATCGGAGCAGATATAATGAAGTTCGAGTTTTTGACGAATTCTCAAAGGGTTAGTACACGGGAATTTCATGAAAATTTCACCGGGAAGTTTCTTTTGATATTTTCACATAAATGGGTCCCTATGGATATATGAATTTTGGTCACGACCATATTTGGGGCAGTCGGGACTGAATCGGAGCAGATATAATGAAGTTCGAGTTTTTGACGAATTCTCAAAGGGGTTAGTACACGGAAATTCTTGAAAATTCACCGGGAAGTTTCTTTTGATATTTTCACATAAATGGGTCCCTATGGATATATGAATTTGGTCACGACCATATTTGGGGCAGTCGGGACTGAATCGGAGCAGATATAATGAAGTTCGAGTTGTTTTTACGAATTCTCAAAGGGGTTAGTACACGGGAATTTCTGAAAATTTCACGGGAAGTTTTTTTGATATTTTCCACATAAATGGGTCCCTATGGATATATGAATTTGGTCACGACCATATTTGGGGCAGTCGGGACTGAATCGTAGCAGATATAATGAAGTTCGAGTTTTTGACGAATTCTCAAAGGGGTTAGTACACGGGAATTTCTTGAAAATATCACCGGGCAAATATTTTTGATATTTTCACATAAATGAGTTCCTATGGATATATGAATTTGGTCACGACCATATTTGGGGCAGTCGGGACTGAATCGGCAGATATAATGAAGTTCGATTTTTGACGAATTCTCAAAGGGTTAGTACACGGGAATTTCTTGAAAATATCCCGGGAAGTTTCTTTTGATATTTTCACATAAATAGGTCCCTATGGATATATGAATTTGGTCACGACCATATTTGGGGCAGTCGGGACTGAATCGGAGCAGATATAATGAAGTTCGAGTTTTTGACGAATTCTCAAAGGGGTTAGTACACGGGAATTTCATGAAAATTTCACCGGGAAGTTCTTTTGATATTTTCACATAAATGGGTCCCTATGGATATATGAATTTGGTCACGACCATATTTGGGGCAGTCGGGACTGAATCGGAGCAGATATAATGAAGTTCGAGTTTTTGACGAATTCTCAAAGGGGTTAGTACACGGGAATTTCATGAAAATTTCACCGGGAGTTTCTTTTTTTATATTTCACATAAATGGGTCCCTATGGATATATGAATTTGGTCACGACCATATTTGGGGCAGTCGGGACTGAATCGGAGCAGATATAATGAAGTTCGAGTTTTTGACGAATTCTCAAAGGGGTTAGTACACGGGAATTTCATGAAAATTTCACCGGGAAGTTTCTTTTGATATTTTCACATAAATGGGTCCCTATGGATATATGAATTTGGTCACGACCATATTTGGGGCAGTCGGGACTGAATCGTAGCAGATATAATGAAGTTCGAGTTTTTGACGAATTCTCAAAGGGTTAGTACACGGGAATTTCTGAAAATATCCCTGGGCAGTTTCTTTTGATATTTCCACATAAATAGGTCCCTATGGATATATGAATTTGGTCACGACCATATTTGGGGCAGTCGGGACTGAATCGGAGCAGATATAATGAAGTTCGAGTTTTCGACGAATTCTCAAAGGGGTTAGTACACGGGAATTTCATGAAAATTTCACCGGGAAGTTTCTTTTTGATATTTTCACATAAATGGGTCCCTATGGATATATGAATTTGGTCACGACCATATTTGGGGCAGTCGGACTGAATCGGAGCAGATATAATGAAGTTCGAGTTTTTGACGAATTCTCAAAGGGTTAGTACACGGGAATTTCATGAAAATTTCACCGGAAGTTTCTTTTGATATTTTCACATAAATGGGTCCCTATGGATATATGAATTTGGTCACGACCATATTTGGGGCAGTCGGGACTGAATCGTAGCAGATATAATGAAGTTCGAGTTTTTGACGAATTCTCAAAGGGGTTAGTACACGGGAATTTCTTGAAAATATCACCGGGCAAATATTTTGATATTTTCACATAAATGAGTTCCTATGGATATATGAATTTGGTCCGACCATATTTGGGGCAGTCGGGACTGAATCGTAGCTGATATAATGAAGTTCGAGTTTTTAACGAATTCTCAAAGGGGTTAGTACACGGGAATTTCTTGAAAATATCCCTGGGCAGTTTCTTTTGATATTTCCACATAAATAGGTCCCTATGGATATATGAATTTGGTCACGACCATATTTGGGGCAGTCGGGACTGAATCGGAGCAGATATAATGAAGTTCGAGTTTTCGACGAATTCTCAAAGGGGTTAGTACACGGGAATTTCATGAAAATTTCACCGGGAGTTTCTTTTGATATTTTCACATAAATGGGTCCCTATGGATATATGAATTTGGTCACGACCATATTTGGGGCAGTCGGGACTGAATCGAGCAGATATAATGAAGTTCGATTTTTTGACGAATTCTCAAAGGGGTTAGTACACGGGAATTTCATGAAAATTATCACCGGGAAGTTTCTTTCATATTTTCACATAAATGGGTCCCTATGGATATATGAATTTGGTCACGACCATATTTGGGGCAGTCGGGACTGAATCGTAGCAGATATAATGAAGTTCGAGTTTTTGACGAATTCTCAAAGGGGTTAGTACACGGGAATTTCTTGAAAATATCCCGGGGCAGTTTCTTTTGATATTTCCACATAAAGGTCCCTATGGATATATGAATTTGGTCACGACCATATTTGGGGCAGTCGGGACTGAATCGGAGCAGATATAATGAAGTTCGAGTTTTTGACGAATTCTCAAAGGGTTAGTACACGGGAATTTTTTGAAAATATCCCTGGGCAGTTTCTTTTGATATTTCCACATAAATAGGTCCCTATGGATATATGAATTTTGTCACGACCATATTTGGGGCAGTCGGGACTGAATCGGAGCAGATATAATGAAGTTCGAGTTTTTGACGAATTCTCAAAGGGGTTAGTACAGGGAATTTCATGAAATTTCATTCACCGGGAAGTTTTTTTGATATTTTCACATAAAGGGTCCCTATGGATATATGAATTTTTTCATGACCATATTTGAGGCAGTCGGGACTGAATCGTAGCAGATATAATGAAGTTCGAGTTTTTGACGAATTCTCAAAGGGGTTAGTACACGGGAAATTCATGAAAATTTCACCGGGAAGTTTCTTTTGATATTTTCACATAAATGGGTCCCTCTGGATATATGAATTTGGTCACGACCATATTTGGGGCAGTCGGGACTGAATCGGAGCAGATATAATGAAGTTCGAGTTTTTGACGAATTCTCAAAGGGTTAGTACACGGGAATTTCTTGAAAATTTCACCGGAAGTTTCTTTTGATATTTTCACATAAATGGGTCCCTATGGATATATGAATTTGGTCACGACCATATTTGGGGCAGTCGGGACTGAATCGGAGCAGATATAATGAAGTTCGAGTTTTGACGAATTCTCAAAGGGGTTAGTACACGGGAATTTCTTGAAAATATCCCTGGCAGTTTCTTTTGATATTTCACATAAATGGGTCCCTATGGATATATGAATTTGGTCACGACCATATTTGGGGCAGTCGGGACTGAATCGTAGCAGATATAATGAAGTTCGAGTTTTTGACGAATTCTCAAAGGGTTAGTACACGGGAATTTCTTGAAAATATCCCGGGCAGTTTCTTTTTTGATATTTTCACATAAATGGGTCCCTATGGATATATGAATTTGGTCACGACCATATTTGGGGCAGTCGGACTGAATCGTAGCAGATATAATGAAGTTCGAGTTTTTGACGAATTCTCAAAGGGGTTAGTACACGGGAATTTCATGAAAATTTCACGGGAAGTTTCTTTTGATATTTTCACATAAATGGGTCCCTATGGATATATGAATTTGGTCACGACCATATTTGGGGCAGTCGGGACTGAATCGGAGCAGATATAATGAAGTTCGAGTTTTTGACGAATTCTCAAAGGGGTTAGTACACGGGAATTTCATGAAAATTTCACCGGAAGTTTCTTTTGATATTTTCACATAAATGGGTCCCTATGGATATATGAATTTGGTCACGACCATATTTGGGGCAGTCGGGACTGAATCGGAGCAGATATAATGAAGTTCGAGTTTTTTGACGAATTCTCAAAAGGGTTAGTACACGGGAATTTCATGAAAATTTCACCGGGAAGTTTCTTTTGATATTTTCACATAAATGGGTCCCTATGGATATATGAATTTGGTCACGACCATATTTGGGGCAGTCGGGACTGAATCGTAGCAGATATAATGAAGTTCGAGTTTTTGACGAATTCTCAAGGGGTTAGTACACGGGAATTTCTTGAAAATATCCCGGGGCAGTTTCTTTTGATATTTTCCACATAAATAGGTCCCTATGGATATATGAATTTTGTCACGACCATATTTGGGGCAGTCGGGACTGAATCGGAGCAGATATAATGAAGTTCGAGTTTTCGACGAATTCTCAAAGGGGTTAGTACACGGGAATTTCATGAAAATTCACCGGGAAGTTTCTTTTGATATTTTCACATAAATGGGTCCCTATGGATATATGAATTTGGTCACGACCATATTTGGGGCAGTCGGGACTGAATCGGAGCAGATATAATGAAGTTCGAGTTTTTGACGAATTCTCAAAGGGGTTAGTACACGGGAATTTCATGAAAATTTCACCGGGAAGTTTCTTTTGATATTTTCACATAAATGGGTCCCTATGGATATATGAATTTGGTCACGACCATATTTGGGGCAGTCGGGACTGAATCGGAGCAGATATAATGAAGTTCGAGTTTTGACGAATTCTCAAAGGGGTTAGTACACGGAATTTCTTGAAAATATCACCGGCAAGTTTTTTTGATATTTTCACATAAATGGGTTCCTATGGATATATGAATTTGGTCACGACCATATTTGGGGCAGTCGGGACTGAATCGTAGCAGATATAATGAAGTTCGAGTTTTTGAACGAATTCTCAAAGGGGTTAGTACACGGGAATTTCTTGAAAATACCGTGGGCAGTTTCTTTTGATATTTTCCACATAAATAGGTCCCTATGGATATATGAATTTGGTCACGACCATATTTGGGGCAGTCGGACTGAATCGGAGCAGATATAATGAAGTTCGAGTTTTTGACGAATTCTCAAAAGGGTTAGTACACGGGAATTTCATGAAAATTTCACCGGGAAGTTTTTTTTTGATATTTTCACATAAATGGGTCCCTATGGATATATGAATTTGGTCACGACCATATTTGGGGCAGTCGGGACTGAATCGAGCAGATATAATGAAGTTCGAGTTTTTGACGAATTCTCAAAGGGGTTAGTACAAAGGAATTTAATGAAAATTTCACCGGGAAGTTTCTTTTCATATTTTCACATAAATGGGTCCCTATGGATATATGAATTTGGTCACGACCATATTTGGGGCAGTCGGGACTGAATCGTAGCAGATATAATGAAGTTCGAGTTTTTGACGAATTCTCAAAGGGGTTAGTACACGGGAATTTCTTGAAAATATCCCTGGCAGTTTCTTTTTGATATTTCCACATAAATAGGTCCCTATGGATATATGAATTTGGTCACGACCATATTTGGGGCAGTCGGGACTGAATCGTAGCAGATATAATGAAGTTCGAGTTTTTTGACGAATTCTCAAAGGGGTTAGTACACGGGAATTTCTTGAAAATATACCGGGCAGTTTCTTTTGATATTTCACATAAAGGTCCCTATGGATATATGAATTTTTCACGACCATATTTGGGGCAGTCGGGACTGAATCGAGCAGATATAATGAAGTTCGAGTTTTTGACGAATTCTCAAAGGGGTTAGTACACGGGAATTTCATGAAAATTTCACCGGAAGTTTCTTTTGATATTTTCACATAAATGGGTCCCTATGGATATATGAATTTGGTCACGACCATATTTGGGGCAGTCGGGACTGAATCGGAGCAGATATAATGAAGTTCGATTTTTGACGAATTCTCAAAGGGGTTAGTACACGGGAATTTCTTGAAAATTTCACCGGGAAGTTTCTTTTGATATTTCACATAAATGGGTCCCTATGGATATATGAATTTGGTCACGACCATATTTGGGGCAGTCGGACTGAATCGGAGCAGATATAATGAAGTTCGAGTTTTTGACGAATTCTCAAAGGGGTTAGTACACGGGAATTTCTGAAAATTTCACCGGGAAGTTTCTTTTGATATTTTCACATAAATGGGTCCCTATGGATATATGAATTTGGTCACGACCATATTTGGGGCAGTCGGGACTGAATCGGAGCAGATATAATGAAGTTCGATTTTTGACGAATTCTCAAAGGGGTTAGTACACGGAATTTCAATGAAAATTTCACCGGGAAGTTTCTTTTGATATTTTCACATAAATGGGTCCCTATGGATATATGAATTTGGTCACGACCATATTTGGGGCAGTCGGGACTGAATCGTAGCAGATATAATGAAGTTCGAGTTTTTTGACGAATTCTCAAAGGGGTTAGTACACGGGAATTTCTTGAAAATATCCCTGGCAGTTTCTTTTGATATTTCCACATAAATAGGTCCCTATGGATATATGAATTTGGTCACGACCATATTTGGGGCAGTCGGGACTGAATCGTAGCAGATATAATGAAGTTCGAGTTTTTGACGAATTCTCAAAGGGGTTAGTACACGGGAATTTCATGAAAATTTCACCGGGAAGTTTCTTTTGATATTTTCACATAAATGGGTCCCTATGGATATATGAATTTGTCACGACCATATTTGGGGCAGTCGGGACTGAATCGAGCAGATATAATGAAGTTCGAGTTTTTGACGAATTCTCAAAGGGGTTAGTACACGGGAATTTCATGAAAATTCACCGGGAAGTTTCTTTTTATATTTTCACATAAATGGGTCCCTATGGATATATGAATTTGGTCACGACCATATTTGGGGCAGTCGGGACTGAATCGGAGCAGATATAATGAAGTTCGAGTTTTTGACGAATTCTCAAAGGGGTTAGTACACGGGAATTTCTTGAAAATTTCACCGGGAAGTTTCTTTTGATATTTTCACATAAATGGGTCCCTATGGATATATGAATTTGGTCACGACCATATTTGGGGCAGTCGGGACTGAATCGAGCAGATATAATGAAGTTCGAGTTTTTGACGAATTCTCAAAGGGGTTAGTACACGGGAATTTCTTGAAAATATCCCGGGCAGTTTCTTTTGATATTTTCACATAAATGGGTCCCTATGGATATATGAATTTGGTCACGACCATATTTGGGGCAGTCGGGACTGAATCGTAGCAGATATAATGAAGTTCGAGTTTTTGACGAATTCTCAAAGGGGTTAGTACACGGGAATTTTTGAAAATTCCCGGGCAAGTTTCTTTTGATATTTCCACATAAATGGTCCCTATGGATATATGAATTTGGTCACGACCATATTTGGGGCAGTCGGGACTGAATCGAGCAGAGATAATGAAGTTCGAGTTTTTGACGAATTCTCAAAGGGGTTAGTACACGGGAATTTCTTGAAAATATCACCGGCAAATTTTTTTGATATTTTCACATAAATGAGTTCCTATGGATATATGAATTTGGTCCGACCATATTTGGGGCCGTCGGGACTGAATCGTAGCTGATATAATGAAGTTCGAGTTTTTACGAATTCTCAAAGGGGTTAGTACACGGGAATTTCTTGAAAATATCCGTGGGCAGTTTCTTTTGATATTTCCACATAAATAGGTCACTATGGATATATGAATTTGGTCACGACCATATTTGGGGCAGTCGGGACTGAATCGGAGCAGATATAATGAAGTTCGAGTTTTTGACGAATTCTCAAAGGGTTAGTACACGGGAATTTCATGAAAATTTCACCGGGAAGTTTCTTTTGATATTTTCACATAAATGGGTCCCTATGGATATATGAATTTGGTCACGACCATATTTGGGGCAGTCGGGACTGAATCGTAGCAGATATAATGAAGTTCGAGTTTTTGACGAATTCTCAAAGGGGTTAGTACACGGGAATTTCTTGAAAATATCCCGGGCACTTTCTTTTGATATTTTCACATAAATGGGTCCCTATGGATATATGAATTTGGTCACGACCATATTTGGGGCAGTCGGGACTGAATCGGAGCAGATATAATGAAGTTCGAGTTTTGACGAATTCTCAAAGGGGTTAGTACACGGGAATTTCATGAAAATTTCATCACCGGGAAGTTTCTTTTGATATTTTCACATAAATGGGTCCCTATGGATATATGAATTTGGTCACGACCATATTTGGGGCAGTCGGGACTGAATCGTAGCAGATATAATGAAGTTCGAGTTTTTGACGAATTCTCAAAGGGTTAGTACACGGGAATTTCTTGAAAATATCACCGGGGCAGTTTCTTTTGATATTTTCACATAAATGGGTCCCTATGGATATATGAATTTGGTCACGACCATATTTGGGGCAGTCGGGACTGAATCGTAGCAGATATAATGAAGTTCGAGTTTTTGACGAATTCTCAAAGGGTTAGTACACGGGAATTTCTTGAAAATATCACCGGGCAAATTTTTTTGATATTTCACATAAATGAGTTCCTATGGATATATGAATTTGGTCACGACCATATTGGGGCAGTCGGGACTGAATCGTAGCAGATATAATGAAGTTCGAGTTTTTAACGAATTCTCAAAGGGGTTAGTACACGGGAATTTCTTGAAAATATCCCTGGGCAGTTTCTTTTGATATTTCCACATAAATAGGTCCCTATGGATATATGAATTTGATCACGACCATATTTGGGGCAGTCGGGACTGAATCGGAGCAGATATAATGAAGTTCGAGTTTCGACGAATTCTCAAAGGGGTTAGTACACAGGAATTTCATGAAATTTCACCGGGAAGTTTCTTTTGATATTTTCACATAAATGGGTCCCTATGGATATATGAATTGGTCACGACCATATTTGGGCAGTCGGGACTGAATCGAGCAGATATAATGAAGTTCGATTTTTGACGAATTCTCAAAGGGTTAGTACACGGGAATTTTTGAAAATTTCACCGGAAGTTTCTTTTGATATTTTCACATAAATGGGTCCCTATGGATATATGAATTTGGTCACGACCATATTTGGGGCAGTCGGGACTGAATCGTAGCAGATATAATGAAGTTCGAGTTTTTGACGAATTCTCAAAGGGGTTAGTACACGGGAATTTCTTGAAATATCCCGGGCAGTTTCTTTTGATATTTCCACATAAATAGGTCCCTATGGATATATGAATTTGGTCACGACCATATTTGGGGCAGTCGGGACTGAATCGGAGCAGATATAATGAAGTTCGAGTTTTTTGACGAATTCTCAAAGGGTTAGTACACGGGAATTTCTTGAAAATATCCCGGGCAGTTTCTTTTGATATTTCCACATAAATGGTCCCTATGGATATATGAATTTGGTCACGACCATATTTGGGGGCAGTCGGGACTGAATCGTAGCAGATATAATGAAGTTCGAGTTTTTTGACGAATTCTCAAAGGGGTTAGTACACGGGAATTTCATGAAAATTACCGGGAAGTTTCTTTTGATATTTCACATAAATGGGTCCCTATGGATATATGAATTTGGTCACGACCATATTTGGGGCAGTCGGGACTGAATCGTAGCAGATATAATGAAGTTCGAGTTTTTGACGAATTCTCAAAGGGGTTAGTACACGGGAATTTCTGAAAATTTCACCGGAAGTTTCTTTTGATATTTTCATATTTTCACATAAATGGGTCCCTATGGATATATGAATTTGGTCACGACCATATTTGGGGCAGTCGGGACTGAATCGGAGCAGATATAATGAAGTTCGAGTTTTTGACGAATTCTCAAAGGGGTTAGTACACGGGAATTTCATGAAAATTTCACCGGGAAGTTTCTTTTGATATTTTCACATAAATGGGTCCCTATGGATATATGAATTTGGTCACGACCATATTTGGGGCAGTCGGGACTGAATCGTAGCAGATATAATGAAGTTCGAGTTTTTGACGAATTCTCAAAGGGGTTAGTACACGGGAATTTCTTGAAAATATCCCGGGCAGTTTCTTTTGATATTTTCACATAAATGGGTCCCTATGGATATATGAATTTGGTCACGACCATATTTGGGGCAGTCGGGACTGAATCGGAGCAGATATAATGAAGTTCGAGTTTTTGACGAATTCTCAAAGGGGTTAGTACACGGAATTTCATGAAATTTCACCGGGAAGTTTCTTTTGATATTTTCACATAAATGGGTCCCTATGGATATATGAATTTGGTCACGACCATATTTGGGGGCAGTCGGGACTGAATCGTAGCAGATATAATGAAGTTCGAGTTTTTGACGAATTCTCAAAGGGTTAGTACACGGGAATTTCTTGAAAATATCCCGGGCAGTTTCTTTTGATATTTCCACATAAATGGGTCCCTATGGATATATGAATTTGGTCACGACCATATTTGGGGCAGTCGGGACTGAATCGTAGCAGATATAATGAAGTTCGAGTTTTTGACGAATTCTCAAAGGGTTAGTACACACGGAATTTCTTGAAAATATCACCGGGCAAGTTTTTTGATATTTTCACATAAATGAGTTCCTATGGATATATGAATTTGGTCACGACCATATTTGGGGCAGTCGGGACTGAATCGTAGCAGATATAATGAAGTTCGAGTTTTTAACGAATTCTCAAAGGGTTAGTACACGGGAATTTCTTGAAAATATCCCGGGCAGTTTCTTTTGATATTTCCACATAAATAGGTCCCTATGGATATATGAATTTGGTCACGACCATATTTGGGGCAGTCGGGACTGAATCGGAGCAGATATAATGAAGTTCGAGTTTTTGACGAATTCTCAAGGGGTTAGTACACGGGAATTTCATGAAAATTATCACCGGGAAGTTTTTTTGATATTTTCACATAAATGGGTCCCTATGGATATATGAATTTGGTCACGACCATATTTGGGGCAGTCGGGACTGAATCGGAGCAGATATAATGAAGTTCGAGTTTTGACGAATTCTCAAAGGGGTTAGTACAAAGGAATTTAATGAAAATTTACCGGGAAGTTTCTTTTCATATTTTCACATAAATGGGTCCCTATGGATATATGAATTTGGTCATGACCATATTTGGGGCAGTCGGGACTGAATCGTAGCAGATATAATGAAGTTCGAGTTTTTGACGAATTCTCAAAGGGGTTAGTACACGGGAATTTCTTGAAAATATCACCGGGCAGTTTCTTTTGATATTTCCACATAAATGGGTCCCTATGGATATATGAATTTGGTCACGACCATATTTGGGGCAGTCGGGACTGAATCGGAGCAGATATAATGAAGTTCGAGTTTTGACGAATTCTCAAAGGGGTTAGTACACGGGAATTTCATGAAAATTCACCGGGAAGTTTCTTTTGATATTTTCGCATAAATGGGTCCCTATGGATATATGAATTTGGTCACGACCATATTTGGGGCAGTCGGGACTGAATCGGAGCAGATATAATGAAGTTCGAGTTTTTGACGAATTCTCAAAGGGGTTAGTACACGGGAATTTCATGAAAATTTCACCGGGAAGTTTCTTTTGATATTTTCACATAAATGGGTCCCTATGGATATATGAATTGGTCATGACCATATTTGGGGCAGTCGGGACTGAATCGTAGCAGATATAATGAAGTTCGAGTTTTTGACGAATTCTCAAAGGGGTTAGTACACGGGAATTTCTTGAAAATATCACCGGGCAAGTTTTTTGATATTTTCACATAAATGGTTCCTATGGATATATGAATTTGGTCACGACCATATTTGGGGCAGTCGGGACTGAATCGTAGCAGATATAATGAAGTTCGAGTTTTTAACGAATTCTCAAAGGGTTAGTACACGGGAATTTCTTGAAAATATCCGGGGCAGTTTCTTTTGATATTTCCACATAAATGGGTCCCTATGGATATATGAATTTGGTCACGACCATATTTGGGGCAGTCGGGACTGAATCGGAGCAGATATAATGAAGTTCGAGTTTTTGACGAAATTCTCAAAGGGTTAGTACACGGGAATTTCATGAAAATTTCACCGGGAAGTTTCTTTGATATTTTCACATAAATGGGTCCCTATGGATATGAATTTTGTCACGACCATATTTGGGGCAGTCGGGACTGAATCGTAGCAGATATAATGAAGTTCGAGTTTTTTGACGAATTCTCAAAGGGGTTAGTACACGGGAATTTCTTGAAAATATCCCGGGAAGTTTCTTTTGATATTTCCACATAAATAGGTCCCTATGGATATATGAATTTGGTCACGACCATTTTGGGGCAGTCGGGACTGAATCGGAGCAGATATAATGAAGTTCGAGTTTTTGACGAATTCTCAAAGGGGTTAGTACACGGGAATTTCATGAAAATTTCCACCGGGAGTTTCTTTTGATATTTTCCACATAAATGGGTTCCCTATGGATATATGAATTTGGTCACGACCATATTTGGGGCAGTCGGGACTGAATCGGAGCAGATATAATGAAGTTCGAGTTTTTGACGAATTCTCAAAGGGGTTAGTACACGGGAATTTCATGAAAATTTCACCGGGAAGTTTCTTTTGATATTTTCACATAAATGGGTCCCTATGGATATATGAATTTGGTCACGACCATATTTGGGGCAGTCGGGACTGAATCGTAGCAGATATAATGAAGTTCGAGTTTTTGACGAATTCTCAAAGGGGTTAGTACACGGGAATTTCTTGAAAATATCCCGGGCAGTTTTCTTTTGATATTTCCACATAAATAGGTCCCTATGGATATATGAATTTGGTCACGACCATATTGGGGCAGTCGGGACTGAATCGGAGCAGATATAATGAAGTTCGAGTTTTGACGAATTCTCAAAGGGGTTAGTACACAGGAATTTCATGAAAATTTCACGGGAAGTTTCTTTGATATTTTCACATAAATGGGTCCCTATGGATATATGAATTTGGTCACGACCATATTTGGGGCAGTCGGGACTGAATCGGAGCAGATATAATGAAGTTCGAGTTTTTGACGAATTCTCAAAGGGGTTAGTACACGGGAATTTCATGAAAATTTCACCGGGAAGTTTCTTTTGATATTTTCACATAAATGGGTCCCTATGGATATATGAATTTGGTCACGACCATATTTGGGGCAGTCGGGACTGAATCGTAGCAGATATAATGAAGTTCGAGTTTTTGACGAATTCTCAAAGGGGTTAGTACACGGGAATTTCTTGAAATATCACCGGGAAGTTTTTTGATATTTTCACATAAATGGGTCCTATGGATATATGAATTTGGTCACGACCATATTTGGGGCAGTCGGGACTGAATCGTAGCAGATATAATGAAGTTCGAGTTTTTACGAATTCTCAAAGGGTTAGTACACGGGAATTTCTTGAAAATATCCGTGGGCAGTTTCTTTTGATATTTCCACATAAATAGGTCCCTATGGATATATGAATTTGGTCACGACCATATTTGGGGCAGTCGGGACTGAATCGGAGCAGATATAATGAAGTTCGAGTTTTGACGAATTCTCAAAGGGTTAGTACACGGGAATTTCATGAAATTTCACCGGGAAGTTTCTTTTGATATTTTCACATAAATGGGTCCCTATGGATATGAATTTGGTCACGACCATATTGGGGCAGTCGGGACTGAATCGTAGCAGATATAATGAAGTTCGAGTTTTTGACGAATTCTCAAAGGGGTTAGTACACGGGAATTTCTTGAAAATATCCCGGGAGTTTCTTTTGATATTTCCACATAAATAGGTCCCTATGGATATATGAATTTGGTCACGACCATATTTGGGGCAGTCGGGACTGAATCGTAGCAGATATAATGAAGTTCGAGTTTTTGACGAATTCTCAAAGGGGTTAGTACACGGGAATTTCTTGAAAATTTCACCGGAAGTTTCTTTTGATATTTTCACATAAATGGGTCCCTATGGATATATGAATTTGGTCACGACCATATTTGGGGCAGTCGGGACTGAATCGGAGCAGATATAATGAAGTTCGAGTTTTTGACGAATTCTCAAAGGGGTTAGTACACGGGAATTTCATGAAAATTTCACCGGGAAGTTTCTTTTGATATTTTCACATAAATGGGTCCCTATGGATATATGAATTTGGTCATGACCATATTTGGGGCAGTCGGGACTGAATCGGAGCAGATATAATGAAGTTCGAGTTTTTGACGAATTCTCAAAGGGGTTAGTACACGGGAATTTCATGAAAATTTCACCGGGAAGTTTCTTTTGATATTTTCACATAAATGGGTCCCTATGGATATATGAATTTGGTCACGACCATATTTGGGGCAGTCGGGACTGAATCGTAGCAGATATAATGAAGTTCGAGTTTTTGACGAATTCTCAAAGGGGTTAGTACACGGGAATTTCTTGAAAATTCCGGGGCAGTTTCTTTTGATATTTCCACATAAATAGGTCCCTATGGATATATGAATTTGGTCACGACCATATTTGGGGCAGTCGGGACTGAATCGGAGCAGATATAATGAAGTTCGAGTTTTCGACGAATTCTCAAAGGGGTTAGTACACGGAAATTTCATGAAAATTTCACCGGGAAGTTTCTTTTGATATTTTCACATAAATGGGTCCCTATGGATATATGAATTTGGTCACGACCATATTTGGGGCAGTCGGGACTGAATCGGAGCAGATATAATGAAGTTCGTTTTTGACGAATTCTCAAAGGGTTAGTACACGGGAATTTCATGAAAATTTCACCGGGAAGTTTCTTTTGATATTTTCACATAAATGGGTCCCTATGGATATATGAATTTGGTCACGACCATATTTGGGGCAGTCGGGACTGAATCGTAGCAGATATAATGAAGTTCGAGTTTTTGACGAATTCTCAAAGGGGTTAGTACACGGGAATTTCTTGAAAATATCACCGGGCAAATTTTTGATATTTCACATAAATGAGTTCCTATGGATATATGAATTTGGTCACGATCGTATTTGGGGCAGTCGGGACTGAATCGTAGCAGATATAATGAAGTTCGAGTTTTTAACGAATTCTCAAAGGGGTTAGTACACGGGAATTTCTTGAAATATCCCTGGGCAGTTTCTTTTGATATTTCCAGATAAATAGGTCCCTATGGATATATGAATTTGGTCACGACCATATTTGGGGCAGTCGGGACTGAATCGGAGCAGATATAATGAAGTTCGAGTTTTTGACGAATTCTCAAAGGGGTTAGTACACGGGAATTTCATGAAAATTTCACCGGGAAGTTTCTTTTGATATTTTCACATAAATGGGTCCCTATGGATATATGAATTTGGTCACGACCATATTTGGGGCAGTCGGGACTGAATCGGAGCAGATATAATGAAGTTCGAGTTTTTGACGAATTCTCAAAGGGTTAGTACACGGGAATTTCATGAAAATTTCACCGGGAAGTTTCTTTTGATATTTTCACATAAATGGGTCCCTATGGATATATGAATTTGGTCACGACCATATTTGGGGCAGTCGGGACTGAATCGTAGCAGATATAATGAAGTTCGAGTTTTTGACGAATTCTCAAAGGGTTAGTACACGGGAATTTCTTGAAAATATCCCGGGAAGTTTCTTTGATATTTTCACATAAATGGGTCCCTATGGATATATGAATTTGGTCACGACCATATTTGGGGCAGTCGGGACTGAATCGGAGCAGATATAATGAAGTTCGAGTTTTGACGAATTCTCAAAGGGGTTAGTACACGGGAATTTCATGAAAATTTCACCGGGAAGTTTCTTTTGATATTTTCACATAAATGGGTCCCTATGGATATATGAATTTGGTCACGACCATATTTGGGGCAGTCGGGACTGAATCGTAGCAGATATAATGAAGTTCGAGTTTTTGACGAATTCTCAAAGGGGTTAGTACACGGGAATTTCTGAAAATCCCGGGCAGTTTCTTTTGATATTTTCACATAAATGGGTCCCTATGGATATATGAATTTGGTCACGACCATATTTGGGGCAGTCGGGACTGAATCGTAGCAGATATAATGAAGTTCGAGTTTTGACGAATTCTCAAAGGGGTTAGTACACGGGAATTTCTTGAAAATATCCCGGGCAGTTTCTTTTGATATTTCCACATAAATGGGTCCCTATGGATATATGAATTTGGTCACGACCATATTTGGGGCAGTCGGGACTGAATCGTAGCAGATATAATGAAGTTCGAGTTTTTGACGAATTCTCAAAGGGTTAGTACACGGGAATTTCTTGAAAATATCACCGGGCAAGTTTTTTTGATATTTTCACATAAATGGGTTCCTATGGATATATGAATTTGGTCCGACCATATTTGGGGCAGTCGGGACTGAATCGTAGCAGATATAATGAAGTTCGAGTTTTTGACGAATTCTCAAAGGGGTTAGTACACGGGAATTTCTTGAAAATATCCTGGGCAGTTTCTTTTGATATTTCCACATAAAGGGTCCCTATGGATATATGAATTTGGTCACGACCATATTTGGGGCAGTCGGGACTGAATCGGAGCAGATATAATGAAGTTCGAGTTTTGACGAATTCTCAAAGGGGTTAGTACACGGGAATTTCAATGAAAATTTCACCGGGAAGTTTCTTTTGATATTTTCACATAAATGGGTCCCTATGGATATATGAATTTGGTCATGACCATATTTGGGGCAGTCGGGACTGAATCGTAGCAGATATAATGAAGTTCGAGTTTTTGACGAATTCTCAAAGGGTTAGTACACGGGAATTTCTTGAAAATATCCCTGGGCAGTTTCTTTTGATATTTCCACATAAATAGGTCCCTATGGATATATGAATTTGGTCACGACCATATTTGGGGCAGTCGGGACTGAATCGGAGCAGATATAATGAAGTTCGAGTTTTCGACGAATTCTCAAAGGGGTTAGTACACGGGAATTTCATGAAAATTCACCGGGAAGTTTCTTTTGATATTTTCACATAAATGGGTCCCTATGGATATATGAATTTGGTCACGACCATATTTGGGGCAGTCGGGACTGAATCGTAGCAGATATAATGAAGTTCGAGTTTTTGACGAATTCTCAAAGGGTTAGTACACGGGAATTTTTGAAAATATCCCGGGAAGTTTCTTTTGATATTTCCACATAAATGGGTCCCTATGGATATATGAATTTGGTCACGACCATATTTGGGGCAGTCGGGACTGAATCGTAGCAGATATAATGAAGTTCGAGTTTTTGACGAATTCTCAAAGGGGTTAGTACACGGGAATTTCTTGAAAATATCACCGGGAAATATTTTGATATTTTCACATAAATGAGTTCCTATGGATATATGAATTTGGTCCGACCATATTTGGGGCAGTCGGGACTGAATCGTAGCAGATATAATGAAGTTCGAGTTTTTAACGAATTCTCAAAGGGGTTAGTACACGGGAATTTCTTGAAAATATCCGTGGGCAGTTTCTTTTGATATTTCCACATAAATAGGTCCCTATGGATATATGAATTTGGTCACGACCATATTTGGGGCAGTCGGGACTGAATCGGAGCAGATATAATGAAGTTCGAGTTTTCGACGAATTCTCAAAGGGGTTAGTACACGGGAATTTCATGAAAATTTCACCGGGAAGTTTCTTTTGATATTTTCACATAAATGGGTCCCTATGGATATATGAATTTGGTCACGACCATATTTGGGGCAGTCGGGACTGAATCGTAGCAGATATAATGAAGTTCGAGTTTTTGACGAATTCTCAAAGGGGTTAGTACACGGGAATTTCTTGAAAATATCCCGGGCAGTTTCTTTTGATATTTTCACATAAATGGGTCCCTATGGATATATGAATTTGGTCACGACCATATTTGGGGCAGTCGGGACTGAATCGTAGCAGATATAATGAAGTTCGAGTTTTTGACGAATTCTCAAAGGGGTTAGTACACGGGAATTTCTTGAAAATATCACCGGGCAAATTTTTTGATATTTTCACATAAATGAGTTCCTATGGATATATGAATTTGGTCCGACCATATTTGGGGCAGTCGGGACTGAATCGTAGCAGATATAATGAAGTTCGAGTTTTTGAACGAATTCTCAAAGGGGTTAGTACACGGGAATTTCTTGAAAATATCCGGGGCAGTTTCTTTTGATATTTCCACATAAATAGGTCCCTATGGATATATGAATTTGGTCACGACCATATTTGGGGCAGTCGGGACTGAATCGGAGCAGATATAATGAAGTTCGAGTTTTTGACGAATTCTCAAAGGGGTTAGTACACGGGAATTTCATGAAAATTTCACCGGGAAGTTTCTTTTGATATTTTCACATAAATGGGTCCCTATGGATATATGAATTTGGTCACGACCATATTTGGGGCAGTCGGGACTGAATCGAGCAGATATAATGAAGTTCGAGTTTTTGACGAATTATCAAAGGGGTTAGTACACGGGAATTTCTTGAAAATATCCCCGGGCAAGTTTTTTGATATTTTCACATAAATGGGTCCCTATGGATATATGAATTTGGTCACGACCATATTTGGGGCAGTCGGGACTGAATCGTAGCAGATATAATGAAGTTCGAGTTTTTGACGAATTCTCAAAGGGTTAGTACACGGGAATTTCTTGAAAATATCCTGGGCAGTTTCTTTTGATATTTCCACATAAATAGGTCCCTATGGATATATGAATTTGGTCACGACCATATTTGGGGCAGTCGGGACTGAATCGGAGCAGATATAATGAAGTTCGAGTTTTGACGAATTCTCAAAGGGGTTAGTACACGGGAATTTCATGAAAATTTCACCGGGAAGTTTCTTTTGATATTTTCACATAAATGGGTCCCTATGGATATATGAATTTGGTCACGACCATATTTGGGGCAGTCGGGACTGAATCGTAGCAGATATAATGAAGTTCGAGTTTTTGACGAATTCTCAAAGGGGTTAGTACACGGGAATTTCTTGAAAATTTCCCGGGCAGTTTCTTTTGATATTTCCACATAAAGGGTCCCTATGGATATATGAATTTGGTCACGACCATATTTGGGGCAGTCGGGACTGAATCGAGCAGATATAATGAAGTTCGAGTTTTGACGAATTCTCAAAGGGGTTAGTACACGGGAATTTCATGAAAATTTCACCGGGAAGTTTCTTTTGATATTTTCACATAAATGGGTCCCTATGGATATATGAATTTGGTCACGACCATATTTGGGGCAGTCGGGACTGAATCGTAGCAGATATAATGAAGTTCGAGTTTTTGACGAATTCTCAAAGGGGTTAGTACACGGGAATTTCTTGAAAATTCCCGGGCAGTTTCTTTTGATATTTCCACATAAATAGGTCCCTATGGATATATGAATTTGGTCACGACCATATTTGGGGCAGTCGGGACTGAATCGGAGCAGATATAATGAAGTTCGAGTTTTTGACGAATTCTCAAAGGGGTTAGTACACGGGAATTTCTTGAAAATTTCACCGGGAAGTTTCTTTTGATATTTTCACATAAATGGGTCCCTATGGATATATGAATTTGGTCACGACCATATTTGGGGCAGTCGGGACTGAATCGAGCAGATATAATGAAGTTCGAGTTTTTAACGAATTCTCAAAGGGTTAGTACACGGGAATTTCTTGAAAATTTCACCGGGAAGTTTCTTTTGATATTTTCACATAAATGGGTCCCTATGGATATATGAATTTGGTCATGACCATATTTGGGGCAGTCGGGACTGAATCGTAGCAGATATAATGAAGTTCGAGTTTTTGACGAATTCTCAAAGGGGTTAGTACACGGGAATTTCTTGAAAATATCACCGGGCAAGTTTTTTTGATATTTTCACATAAATGAGTTCCTATGGATATATGAATTTAGTCGACCATATTTGGGGCCGTCGGGACTGAATCGTAGCAGATATAATGAAGTTCGAGTTTTTAACGAATTCTCAAAGGGGTTAGTACACGGGAATTTCTTGAAAATATCCGTGGGCAGTTTCTTTTGATATTTCACATAAATAGGTCCCTATGGATATATGAATTTGGTCACGACCATATTTGGGGCAGTCGGGACTGAATCGGAGCAGATATAATGAAGTTCGAGTTTTTGACGAATTCTCAAAGGGGTTAGTACACGGGAATTTCATGAAAATTTCACCGGGAAGTTTCTTTTGATATTTTCACATAAATGGGTCCCTATATATGAATTTTATCATAACCATATTTGAGGCAGTCGGGACTGAATCTTAGCAGATATAATGAAGTTCGAGTTTTTGACGAATTCTCAAAGGGGTTAGTACACGGGAATTTCTTGAAAATATCACCGGGCAAATTTTTTTGATATTTTCACATAAATGAGTTCCTATGGATATATGAATTTGGTCACGACCATATTTGGGGCAGTCGGGACTGAATCGTAGCAGATATAATGAAGTTCGAGTTTTGACGAATTCTCAAAGGGGTTAGTACACGGAATTTCTTGAAAATATCCCTGGGCAGTTTCTTTTGATATTTCCACATAAATAGGTCCCTATGGATATATGAATTTGGTCACGACCATATTTGGGGCAGTCGGGACTGAATCGGAGCAGATATAATGAAGTTCGAGTTTTTGACGAGTTCTCAAAGGGGTTAGTACACGGGAATTTCATGAAAATTTCACCGGGAAGTTTCTTTTTTGATATTTTCACATAAATGGGTCCCTATGGATATATGAATTTTCACGACCATATTTGGGGCAGTCGGGACTGAATCGTAGCAGATATAATGAAGTTCGAGTTTTTGACGAATTCTCAAAGGGTTAGTACACGGGAATTTCTTGAAAATATCACGGGCAAGTTTTTTGATATTTTCACATAAATGAGTTCCTTGGATATATGAATTTGGTCACGACCATATTTGGGGCAGTCGGGACTGAATCGTAGCAGATATAATGAAGTTCGAGTTTTTAACGAATTCTCAAAGGGGTTAGTACACGGGAATTTCTTGAAAATTTCCGTGGGCAGTTTCTTTTGATATTTCCACATAAATGGGTCCCTATGGATATATGAATTTGGTCATGACCATATTTGGGGCAGTCGGGACTGAATCGTAGCAGATATAATGAAGTTCGAGTTTTTGACGAATTCTCAAAGGGGTTAGTACACGGGAATTTCTTGAAAATATCACCGGGCAAGTTTTTTTGATATTTTCACATAAATGAGTTCCTATGGATATATGAATTTGGTCACGACCATATTTGGGGCAGTCGGGACTGAATCGTAGCGATATAATGAAGTTCGAGTTTTTTAACGAATTCTCAAAGGGTTAGTACACGGGAATTTCTTGAAAATATCTGGGCAGTTTCTTTTGATATTTCACATAAATAGGTCCCTATGGATATATGAATTTGGTCACGACCATATTTGGGGCAGTCGGGACTGAATCGAGCAGATATAATGAAGTTCGAGTTTTTGACGAATTCTCAAAAGGGTTAGTACACGGGAATTTCATGAAATTTCACCGGGAAGTTTCTTTTGATATTTTCACATAAATGGGTCCCTATGGATATGAATTTGGTCACGACCATATTTGGGGCAGTCGGGACTGAATCGAAGCAGATATAATGAAGTTTGAGTTTTTGACGAACTCTCAAAGACGTACACGGGAATTTCTTGAAAATATCACCGGGCAAATATTTTTGATATTTTCACATAAATGAGTTCCTATGGATATATGAATTTGTCACGACCATATTTGGGGCAGTCGGGACTGAATCGTAGCTGATATAATGAAGTTCGAGTTTTTAACGAATTCTCAAAGGGGTTAGTACACGGGATTTCTTGAAAATATCCGTGGGCAGTTTCTTTTGATATTTCCACATAATAGGGTCCCTATGGATATATGAATTTGGTCACGACCATATTTGGGGCAGTCGGGACTGAATCGGAGCAGATATAATGAAGTTCGAGTTTTGACGAATTCTCAAAGGGTTAGTACACGGGAATTTCATGAAATTTCACCGGGAAGTTTCTTTGATATTTTCACATAAATGGGTCCCTATGGATATATGAATTTGGTCATGACCATATTTGGGGCAGTCGGGACTGAATCGAGCAGATATAATGAAGTTCGAGTTTTGACGAATTCTCAAAGGGGTTAGTACACGGGAATTTCTTGAAAATATCACCGGGCAAGTATTTTTGATATTTTCACATAAATGAGTTCCTATGGATATATGAATTTGGTCACGACCATATTTGGGGCAGTCGGGACTGAATCGTAGCAGATATAATGAAGTTCGAGTTTTTAACGAATTCTCAAAGGGTTAGTACACGGGAATTTCTTGAAAATATCCCGGGCAGTTTCTTTTGATATTTCCACATAAATAGGTCCCTATGGATATATGAATTTTCACGACCATATTTGGGGCAGTCGGGACTGAATCGTAGCAGATATAATGAAGTTCGAGTTTTTGACGAATTCTCAAAGGGGTTAGTACACGGGAATTTCTTGAAAATATCACCGGGAATTTTTTTGATATTTTCACATAAATGGGTCCCTATGGATATATGAATTTGGTCACGACCATATTTGGGGCAGTCGGGACTGAATCGGAGCAGATATAATGAAGTTCGAGTTTTTGACGAATTCTCAAAGGGTTAGTACACGGGATTTCTTGAAAATATCCCTGGGCAGTTTCTTTTGATATTTCCACATAAATAGGTCCCTATGGATATATGAATTTGGTCACGACCATATTTGGGGCAGTCGGGACTGAATCGGAGCAGATATAATGAAGTTCGAGTTTTGACGAATTCTCAAAGGGGTTAGTACACGGGAATTTCATGAAAATTTCACCGGGAAGTTTCTTTTGATATTTTCACATAAATGGGTCATATATGAATTTGGTCACGACCATATTTGGGGCAGTCGGGACTGAATCGTAGCAGATATAATGAAGTTCGAGTTTTTGACGAATTCTCAAAGGGGTTAGTACACGGGAATTTCTTGAAAATATCACCGGGCAAGTTTCTTTGATATTTCCACATAAATGAGTTCCTATGGATATATGAATTTGGTCACGACCATATTTGGGGCAGTCGGGACTGAATCGGAGCAGATATAATGAAGTTCGAGTTTTTAACGAATTCTCAAAGGGTTAGTACACGGGAATTTCTTGAAAATATCCCTGGGCAGTTTCTTTTGATATTTTCACATAAATGGGTCCTATGGATATATGAATTTTTTCATGACCATATTTGAGGCAGTCGGGACTGAATCGTAGCAGATATAATGAAGTTCGAGTTTTTGACGAATTCTCAAAGGGGTTAGTACACGGGAAATTCATGAAAATTTCACCGGGAAGTTTCTTTTGATATTTTCACATAAATGGGTCCTATGGATATATGAATTTGGTCATGACCATATTTGGGGCAGTCGGGACTGAATCGTAGCAGATATAATGAAGTTCGAGTTTTTGACGAATTCTCAAAGGGGTTAGTACACGGGAATTTCTTGAAA
>NC_030386.2:1179863-1286403 GCF_001625215.2 Daucus carota subsp. sativus | reverse complement strand
CACGGGAATTTCATGAAAATATCCCCGGGAAGTTTCTTTTGATATTTTCACATAAATGGGGTCTATGGATATATGAATTTGGTCACGACCATATTTGGGGCAGTCGGGACTGAATCGGAGCAGATATAATGAAGTTCGATTTTTTGACGAATTCTCAAAGGGGTTAGTACACGGGAATTTCATGAAAATTCACCGGGAGGTTTCGTTTGATATTTTCACATAAATGGGTCCCTATGGATATATGAATTTGGTCACGACCATATTTGGGGCAATCGGGACTGAATCGGAGCAGATATAACGAAGTTCGATTTTTGACGAATTCTCAAAGGGGTTAGTACACGGAATTTCATGAAATTTCACCGGGAGTTTCTTTTGATATTTTCACATAAATGGGTCCCTATGGATATATGAATTTGGTCAACCATATTTGGGGCATCGGGACTGAATCGGAGCAGATATAATGAAGTTCGAGTTTTTGACGAATTCTCAAAGGGGTTAGTACACGGGAATTTCATGAAAATATCCCCGGGAATTTCTTTTGATATTTTCACATAAATGGGTCCCTATGGATATATGAATTTGGTCACGACCATATTTGGGGCAGTCGGGACTGAATCGGAGCAGATATAATGAAGTTCGAGTTTTTTGACGAATTCTCAAAGGGGTTAGTACACGGGAATTTCATGAAAATTTCACCGGGAAGTTTCGTTTGATATTTTCACATAAATGGGTCCTATGGATATATGAATTTGGTCACGACCATATTTGGGGCAATCGGGACTGAATCGGAGCAGATATAATGAAGTTCGAGTTTTTGACGAATTCTCAAAGGGGTTAGTACACGGGAATTTCTTGAAAATATCCCCGGCAGATTCTTTTGATATTTTCACATAAATGGGTCCCTATGGATATATGAATTTGGTCACGACCATATTTGGGGGCAGTCGGGACTGAATCGGAGCAGATATAATGAAGTTCGATTTTTTGACGAATTCTCAAAGGGGTTAGTACACGGGAATTTCATGAAAATTTCACCGGAAGTTCTTTTGATATTTTCACATAAATGGGTCCCTATGGATATATGAATTTGGTCACGACCATATTTGGGGCAATCGGGACTGAATCGGAGCAGATATAACGAAGTTCGAGTTTTTGACGAATTCTCAAAGGGGTTAGTACACGGGAATTTCATGAATAATTCACCGGGAAGTTTCTTTTGATATTTTCACATAAATGGGTCCCTAAGGATATATGAATTTGGTCACGACCATATTTGGGGCATCGGGACTGAATCGGAGCAGATATACGAAGTTCGAGTTTTTGACGAATTCTCAAAGGGGTTAGTACACGGGAATTTCTTGAAAATATCCCCGGGAGTTTCTTTTGATATTTTCACATAAATGGGTCCTATGGATATATGAATTGGTCACGACCATATTTGGGGCAGTCGGGACTGAATCGGAGCAGATATAATGAAGTTCGGTTTTTTGACGAATTCTCAAAAGGGGTAGTACACGGGAATTTCATGAAAATTACCGGGAAGTTTCTTTTGATATTTTCACATAAATGGGTCCTATGGATATATGAATTTGGTCACGACCATATTTGGGGCAATCGGGACTGAATCGGAGCAGATATAACGAAGTTCGAGTTTTTTACGAATTCTCAAAGGGTTAGTACACGGGAATTTCATGAAAATTTCACCGGGAAGTTTCTTTTGATATTTTCACATAAATGGGTCCCTAAGGATATATGAATTTGGTCACGACCATATTTGGGGCAGTCGGCACTGAATCGGAGCAGATATAATGAAGTTCGAGTTTTTGACGAATTCTCAAAGGGGTTAGTACACGGAATTTCATGAAATTTCACCGGGAATTCTTTTGATATTTTCACATAAATGGGTCCCTATGGATATATGAATTTGGTCACGACCATATTTGGGGCATCGGGACTGAATCGGAGCAGATATAATGAAGTTCGAGTTTTTTGACGAATTCTCAAAGGGGTTAGTACACGGAATTTCATGAAAATTTCACCGGGAAGTTTTTGTTGATATTTTCACATAAATGGGTCCCTATGGATATATGAATTTGGTCACGACCATATTTGGGGCAGTCGGGACTGATCGTACTGATATAATGAAGTTCGATTTTAACGAATTCTCAAAGGGGTTAGTACACGGAAATTTCTTGAAACTATCCCCGGCAGATTCTTTTGATAGTTTCACATAAATGGGTTCCTAATGGATATATGAATTTGGTCACGACCATATTTGAGGCAGTCGGACTTGAATCGGAGCAGTATATAATGAAGTTCGATTTTTTGACGAATTCTCAAAGGGGTTAGTACCCGGGAATTTCATGAAAATTCACCGGGAAGTTTCTTTTGATATTTTCACATAAATGGGTCCCTATGATATATGAATTTTGGTCACGACCATATTTGGGGCAATCGGGACTGAATCGGAGCAGATATAACTGAAGTTCGATTTTTTGACGAATTCTTAAAGGGGTTAGTACACGGGAATTTCATGAAAATTTCACCGGGATGTTTCTTTTGATATTTTCCATAAATGGATCCCTAGGATATATGAATTTGTCACGACCATATTTGGGCATCGGGACGGAATCGGAGCAGGTAGAACGAAATTCGAGTTTTTGACGAATTCTCAAAGGGGTTAAGTACACGGGAATTCTTGAAATTATCCCCGGGCAGATTCTTTTGATATTTTCACATAAATGGGTTCCTATGGATATATGAATTTGGTCACGACCATATTTGGGCTTCGTGACTGAATCAGACAGATATATTGAAGTTCGGTTTTTTGACGAATTCTCAAAAGGGTTTAGTACACTGGAATTTCATGAAAATTTCACCGGAAGTTTCTTTTGATATTTTCACATAAATGGGTCCCTATGGATATATGAATTTTGGTCACGACCAATATTTGGGGCAATCGGGACTGAATCGGAGCAGATATAACGAAGTTCGAGTTTTTGACGAATTCTTAAAGGGGTTAGTACCTTGGAAGTTCATGAAAATTCAACCGGGATGTTTCTTTTGATATGTTCACATAAATGATCCCTAAGGATATATGAATTTGGTCACGACCCATATTTGGGGCAGTCGGGACTGAATCGGAGCAGATATAAGAATTTCGATTTTTTGACGAATTCTCAAAGGGGTTAGTACACGGGAATTTCATGAAAATTTCACCGGGAAGTTTCTTTTTGATATTTTCACATAAATGGGTCCTATGGATATATGAATTTGGTCACGACCATATTTGGGGCAATCGGGACTGAATCGGAGCAGATATAACGAAGTTCGAGTTTTTGACGAATTCTCAAAGGGGTTAGTACACTGGAATTTCATGAAAATTTCACCGGGAAGTTCGTTTGATATTTCACATAAATGGGTCCCTATAGGATATATGAATTTGGTCACTACCATATTTGGGGCAGTCGGGACTGAATCGTAGCTGATATAACGAAGTTCGAGTTTTTTTAACGAATTCTCAAAGGGGTTAGTACACTGGAATTTCATTGAAAATTATCCCCGGAAGATTCGTTTGATATTTTCACATAAATGGGTCCCTATAGGATATATGAATTTGGTCACGAACCATAGTTGAGGGCAGTCGGCACTGAATCGGAGCAGATATAATGAAGTTCTATTTTTGACGAATTCTCCAAGGGGTTAGTACACGGGAATTTCATGAAAATTTCACCGGGAGTTTCTTTTGATATTTTCACATAAATGGGTCCCTATTGATATATGAATTTGGTCACGACCATATTTGGGGCAATCGGGACTGAATCGGAGCAGATATAACGAAGTGTCGAGTTTTTTGACGAGTTCTCAAAGGGTTAGTACACTGGAATTTCATGAAAATTTCACCGGGATGTTTCGTTTGATATTTTCACATAAATGGGTCCCTATAGATATATGAATTTGGTCATGACCATATTTGGGGCAGTCGGGACTGAATCGTAGCTGATATAATGAAAGTTCGAGTTTTTAACGAATTCTCAAAGGGGTTAGTACACGGGAATTTCTTGAAAATATCCCCAGGCAGATTCTTTGATATTTTCACATAAATGGGTTCCTATGGATATATGAATTCGGTCACGACCATATTTGAGGCATTCGGGACTGAATCAGAACAGATATAATGAAGTTCGATTTTTTGACGAATTCTCAAAGGGGTTAGTACACGGGAATTGTCATGAAATTACACCGGGAGTTTCCTTTTGATATTTCACATAAATGGGGTCCTATGGATAGATGAAATTTGGTCACGACCATATTTTGAGGCAATCGGGACTGAATCGGAGAAATATAACGAATTTCGATTTTTTTGACGAATTCTCAAAGGGGGTTAGTACACTGGAAGTTCATGAAAAGTTCACCGGGATGTTCTTTTGATATTTTCACATAAATGGATCCCTAAGATAATATGAATTTGGTCACGAACCATATTTGGGGCAATCGGGACTGAATCGGAGCAGGATATAACGAAATTCGAGTTTTTGACGAATTCTCAAAGGGGGTTAAGTACACGGGAATTTTCTTGAAAATATCCCGGGCAGATTCTTTTGATATTTTCAACATAAATGGTTTCCTATGGATATATGAATTTGGTCACGACCATATTTGGGGCATTCGGGACTGAATCGGAGCAGATATAATTGAAGTTCGGTTTTTTGAACGAATTCTCAAAAGGGTTAGTACACGGGAATTTCATGAAAATTTCACCGGGAAGTTTCTTTTGATATTTTCACATAAATGGGTCCCTATGGATATATGAATTTGGTCACGACCATATTTGGGGCAATCGGGACTGAATCGGAGCAGATATAACGAAGTTCGAGTTTTTGACGAATTCTCAAAGGGGTTAGTACCTTGAATTTCATGAAAATTTCACCGGGAGTTTCTTTTGATATTTCACATAATGGGTCCCTATGGATATATGAATTTGGTCACGACCATATTTGGGGCAGTCGGGACTGAATCGGAGCATATATAATGAAGTTCGAGTTTTTGACGAATTCTCAAAGGGGTTAGTACACTGGAATTTCATGAAAATTTCACCGGGAAGTTTCTTTTGATATTTTCACATAAATGGGTCCCATGGATATATGAATTGGTCACGACCATATTTGGGGCAATCGGGACTGACTCGTAGCATATAATCGAAGTTCGAGTTTTTGACGAATTCTCAAAGGGGTTAGTACACTGGAATTTCATGAAAATTTCACACCGGGAAGTTTCGTTTGATATTTTCACATAAATGGGTCCCTATAGATATATGAATTTGGTCATGACCCATATTTGGGGCAGTCGGGACTGAATCGTAGCTGATATAATGAAGTTCGAGTTTATTAACGAATTCTCAAAGGGGTTAGTACACGGAATTTCTTGAAAATATCCCCGGCAGATTCTTTTGATATTTCACATAAATGGGTCCCTATGGATATATGAATTTGGTCACGACCATATTTGAGGCATCGGCACTGAATCAGAGCAGATATAATGAAGTTCGATTTTTGACGAATTCTCAAAGGGGTAGTAACGGAATTCATGAAAATTACACCGGGAAGTTTCTTTTGATATTTTCACATAAATGGGTCCCTATGGATATATGAATTTGGTCACGACCATATTTGGGCAATCGGGACTGAATCGGAGCAGATATAACGAAGTTCGAGTTTTTGACGATTCTCAAAGGGGTTAGTACACTGGAATTTCATGAAAATTTCCCCGGGAAGTTCGTTTGATATTTTCACATAAATGGTCCCTATAGATATATGAATTTGGTCATGACCATAGTTGGGGCAGTCGGGACTGAATCGTAGCTGATATAATGAATTCGAGTTTTTAGACGAATTCTCAAAGGGGTTAGTACACGGGAATTTCTTGAAAATATCCCGGGCAGATTCTTTTGATATTTTCACATAAATGGGTTCCTATGGATATATGAATTTGGTCACGACCATATTTGGGGCAGTCGGGACTGAATCGGAGCAGATATAATGAAGTTCGGTTTTTTGACGAATTCTCAAAGGGGTTAGTACACGGGAATTTCATGAAAATTTCACCGGGAGTTTCTTTTGATATTTTCACATAAATGGGTCCCTATGGATATATGAATTTGGTCACGACCATATTTGGGCAATCGGGACTGAATCGGAGCAGATATAACGAAGTTCGATTTTTGACGAATTCTCAAAGGGGTTAGTACACGGGAATTTCATGAAAATTTCACCGGGAAGTTTCTTTTGATATTTTCACATAAATGGATCCCTATAGATATATGAATTTGGTCACGACCATATTTGGGGCAGTCGGGACTGAATCGGAGCATGATATAACGAAGTTCGAGTTTTTGACGAATTCTCAAAGGGGTTAGTACACGGAATTTCTTGAAATATCCCCGGGCAGATTCTTTTATATTTTCACATAAATGGGTTCCTATGGATATATGAATTTGGTCACGACCATATTTGGGGCAGTCGGGACTGAATCGGAGCAGATATAATGAAGTTCGATTTTTGACGAATTCTCAAAGGGGTTAGTACACGGGAATTTCATGAAAATTTCACCGGGAAGTTTCTTTTGATATTTTCACATAAATGGGTCCCTATGGATATATGAATTTGGTCACGACCATATTTGGGGCAATCGGGACTGAATCGGAGCAGATATAACGAAGTTCGAGTTTTGACGAATTCTCAAAGGGGTTAGTACACTGGAATTTCATGAAAATTTCACCGGGAAGTTTCGTTTGATATTTTCACATAAATGGGTCCCTATAGATATATGAATTTGGTCATGACCATATTTGGGGCAGTCGGGACTGAATCGTAGCTGATATAATGAAGTTCGAGTTTTTAACGAATTCTCAAAGGGGTTAGTACACGGAATTTCTTGAAAATATCCCCGGGCAGATTCTTTTGATATTTTCACATAAATGGGTCCTATGGATATATGAATTTGGTCACGACCATATTTGGGGCAGTCGGCACTGAATCGGAGCAGATATAATGAAGTTCTATTTTTTGACGAATTCTCAAAGGGGTTAGTACACGGGAATTTCATGAAAATTTCACCGGGAAGTTTCTTTTGATATTTTCACATAAATGGGTCCCTATGGATATATGAATTTGTCACGACCATATTTGGGGCAATCGGGACTGAATCGGAGCAGATATAACGAAGTTCGAGTTTTTGACGAATTCTCAAAGGGGTTAGTACACTGGAATTTCATGAAAATTTCACCGGGAAGTTTCGTTTGATATTTTCACATAAATGGGTCCCTATAGATATATGAATTTGGTCATGACCATATTTGGGGCAGTCGGGACTGAATCGTAGCTGATATAATGAAGTTCGAGTTTTTTAACGAATTTCCAAGGGGTTAGTACACGGGAATTTCTTGAAAATATCCCCAGGGCAGATTCTTTTGATATTTTCACATAAATGGGTTCCTATGGATATATGAATTTGGTCACGACCATATTTGAGGCAGTCGGGACTGAATCAGAACAGATATAATGAAGTTCGATTTTTTGACGAATTCTCAAAGGGTTAGTACACGGGAATTTCATGAAAATTACACCGGGAGGTTTCTTTTGATATTTTCACATAAATGGGTCCATATGGATATATGAATTTTGTCACGACCATATTTGAGGCAATCGGGACTGAATCGGAGCAGATATAACGAAGTTCGATTTTTTGACGAATTCTCAAAGGGGTTAGTACACGGGAATTTCATGAAAATTTCACCGGGATGTTTCGTTTGATATTTTCACATAAATGGGATCCCTATAGGATATATGAATTTGGTCACGACCATATTTGGGGCAATCGGGACTGAATCGGAGCATGATATAACGAAGTTCGAGTTTTTGACGAATTCTCAAAGGGGTTAAGTACACGGGAATTTCTTGAAAATATCCCCGGCAGATTCTTTTGATATTTTCACATAAATGGGTTCCTATGGATATATGAATTTGGTCACGACCATATTTGGGGCATTCGGGACTGAATCGGAGCAGATATAATGAAGTTCGTTTTTTGACGAATTCTCAAAAGGGTTAGTACACGGGAATTTCATGAAAATTTCACCGGGAAGTTTCTTTTGATATTTTCACATAAATGGGTCCCTATGGATATATGAATTTGGTCACGACCATATTTGGGGCAATCGGGACTGAATCGGAGCAGATATAACGAAGTTCGATTTTTTGACGAATTCTCAAAGGGGTTAGTACACGGGAATTTCATGAAAATTTCACCGGGAAGTTTCTTTTGATATTTTCACATAAATGGGTCCCTATAGGATATATGAATTTGGTCACGACCATATTTGGGGCAGTCGGGACTGAATCGGAGCAGATATAATGAAGTTCGAGTTTTTGACGAATTCTCAAAGGGTTAGTACACGGGAATTTCATGAAAATTATCACCGGGCAGATTCTTTTGATATTTTCACATAAATGGGTCCCTATGGATATATGAATTTGGTCACGACCATATTTGGGGCAGTCGGGACTGAATCGGAGCAGATATAATGAAGTTCGATTTTTTGACGAATTCTCAAAGGGGTTAGTACACTGGAATTTCATGAAAATTTCACCGGGAAGGTTTCTTTTGATATTTTCACATAAATGGGTCCCTATGGATATATGAATTTGGTCACGACCATATTTGGGGCAATCGGGACTGAATCGGAGCAGATATAACGAGTTCGAGTTTTGACGAATTCTCAAAGGGGTTAGTACACGGGAATTTCATTGAAAATTCACCGGGCAGTTTCTTTGATATTTTCACATAAATGGTCCCTATAGATATATGAATTTGGTCACGACCATATTTGGGGCAGTCGGGACTGAATCGATAGCTGATATAATGAAGTTCGAGTTTTTGACGAATTCTCAAAGGGGTTAGTACACGGGAATTTCTTGAAAATATCCCCGGGCAGATTCTTTTGATATTTTCACATAAATGGGTCCCTATGGATATATGATTTGGTCACGACCATATTTGGGCAGTCGGGACTGATCGGAGCAGATATAATGAAGTTCGATTTTTTGACGAATTCTCAAAGGGTTAGTACACGGGAATTTCATGAAAATTTCACCGGGAAGTTTCTTTTGATATTTTCACATAAATGGGTCCCTATGGATATATGAATTTGGTCACGACCATATTTGGGGCAATCGGGACTGAATCGGAGCAGATATAACGAAGTTCGAGTTTTTGACGAATTCTCAAAGGGGTTAGTACACTGGAATTTCATGAAAATTTCACCGGGAAGTTTCGTTTGATATTTTCACATAAATGGGTCCCTATAGATATATGAATTTGGTCATGACCATATTTGGGGCAGTCGGGACTGAATCGTAGCTGATATAATGAAGTTCGAGTTTTTAACGAATTCTCAAAGGGGTTAGTACACGGAAATTTCTTGAAAATATCCCCGGGCAGATTCTTTTGATATTTTCACATAAATGGGTTCCTATGGATATATGAATTTGGTCACGACCATATTTGGGGCAGTCGGGACTGAATCGGAGCAGATATAATGAAGTTCGATTTTTTGACGAATTCTCAAAGGGGTTAGTACACGGGAATTTCATGAAAATTTCACCGGGAAGTTTCTTTTGATATTTTCACATAAATGGGTCCCTATGGATATATGAATTTGGTCACGACCATATTTGGGGCAATCGGGACTGAATCGGAGCAGATATAACGAAGTTCGAGTTTTTGACGAATTCTCAAAGGGGTTAGTACACTGGAATTTCATGAAAATTTCACCGGGAGTTTCGTTTGATATTTTCACATAAATGGGTCCCTATAGATATATGAATTTGGTCACGACCATATTTGGGGCAGTCGGGACTGAATCGGAGCAGGATATAACGAAGTTCGAGTTTTTGACGAATTCTCAAAGGGGTTAGTACACGGAAATTTCTTGAAAATATCCCCGGGCAGATTCTTTTGATATTTTCACATAAATGGGTTCCTATGGATATATGAATTTGGTCACGACCATATTTGGGGCAGTCGGGACTGAATCGGAGCAGATATAATGAAGTTCGATTTTTTGACGAATTCTCAAAGGGGTTAGTACACGGGAATTTCATGAAAATTTCACCGGGAAGTTTCTTTTGATATTTTCACATAAATGGGTCCCTATGGATATATGAATTTGGTCACGACCATATTTGGGGCAATCGGGACTGAATCGGAGCAGATATAACGAAGTTCGAGTTTTGACGAATTCTCAAAGGGGTTAGTACACTGGAATTTCATGAAAATTTCACCGGGAAGTTTCGTTTGATATTTTCACATAAATGGGTCCCTATAGATATATGAATTTGGTCATGACCATATTTGGGGCAGTCGGGACTGAATCGTAGCTGATATAATGAAGTTCGAGTTTTTAACGAATTCTCAAAGGGGTTAGTACACGGGAATTTCTTGAAAATATCCCCGGGCAGATTCTTTTGATATTTTCACATAAATGGGTCCCTATGGATATATGAATTTGGTCACGACCATATTTGGGGCAGTCGGACTGAATCGGAGCAGATATAATGAAGTTCGATTTTTTGACGAATTCTCAAAGGGGTTAGTACACGGGAATTTCATGAAAATTTCACCGGGAAGTTTCTTTTGATATTTTCACATAAATGGGTCCCTATGGATATATGAATTTGGTCACGACCATATTTGGGGCAGTCGGGACTGAATCGGAGCAGATATAACGAAGTTCGAGTTTTTGACGAATTCTCAAAGGGGTTAGTACACGGGAATTTCATGAAAATTTCACCGGGAAGTTTCTTTTGATATTTTCACATAAATGGGTCCCTATAGGATATATGAATTTGGTCACGACCATATTTGGGGCAGTCGGGACTGAATCGGAGCAGATATAATGAAGTTCGAGTTTTTGACGAATTCTCAAAGGGGTTAGTACACGGGAATTTCATGAAAATTTCACCGGGCAGATTCTTTTGATATTTTCACATAAATGGGTCCCTATGGATATATGAATTTGTTCACGACCATATTTGGGCAGTCGGGACTGAATCGGAGCAGATATAATGAAGTTCGATTTTTTGACGAATTCTCAAAGGGGTTAGTACACGGGAATTTCATGAAAATTCACCGGGAAGTTTCTTTTGATATTTTCACATAAATGGGTCCCTATGGATATATGAATTTGGTCACGACCATATTTGGGCAATCGGGACTGAATCGGAGCAGATATAACGAAGTTCGATTTTTTGACGAATTCTCAAAGGGGTTAGTACACGGGAATTTCATGAAAATTTCACCGGGAAGTTTCTTTTGATATTTTCACATAAATGGGTCCTATAGGATATATGAATTTGGTCACGACCATATTTGGGGCAGTCGGGACTGAATCGGAGCAGATATAACGAAGTTCGAGTTTTTGACGAATTCTCAAAGGGGTTAGTACACGGGAATTTCTTGAAAATATCCCCGGGCAGATTCTTTTGATATTTTCACATAAATGGGTCCTATGGATATATGAATTTGGTCACGACCATATTTGGGCAGTCGGGACTGAATCGGAGCAGATATAATGAAGTTCGATTTTTTGACGAATTCTCAAAGGGTTAGTACACGGGAATTTCATGAAAATTTCACCGGGAAGTTTCTTTTGATATTTTCACATAAATGGGTCCCTATGGATATATGAATTTGGTCACGACCATATTTGGGGCAGTCGGGACTGAATCGGAGAAGATATAACGAAGTTCGATTTTTTGACGAATTCTCAAAGGGGTTAGTACACGGGAATTTCTTGAAAATATCCCCGGGCAGATTCTTTTGATATTTTCACATAAATGGGTCCCTAAGGATATATGAATTTGGTCACGACCATATTTGGGCAGTCGGGACTGAATCAGGAGTAGATATAATGAAGTTCGATTTTTTGACGAATTCTCAAAGGGGTTAGTACACGGGAATTTCATGAAAATTTCACCGGGAAGTTTCTTTTGATATTTTCACATAAATGGGTCCCTATGGATATATGAATTTGGTCACGACCATATTTGGGGCAATCGGGACTGAATCGGAGCAGATATAACGAAGTTCGAGTTTTTGACGAATTCTCAAAGGGGTTAGTACACTGGAATTTCATGAAAATTTCACCGGGATGTTTCTTTTGATATTTTCACATAAATGGATCCCTAAGGATATATGAATTTGGTCACGACCATATTTGGGGCAATCGGGACTGAATCGGAGCAGGTATAACGAAATTCGAGTTTTTGACGAATTCTCAAAGGGGTTAGTACACGGGAATTTCTTGAAAATATCCCCGGGCAGATTCTTTTGATATTTTCACATAAATGGGTTCCTATGGATATATGAATTTGGTCACGACCATATTTGAGGCAGTCGGGACTGAATCAGAACAGATATAATGAAGTTCGATTTTTTGACGAATTCTCAAAGGGGTTAGTACACGGGAATTCATGAAAATTACACCGGGAGTTTCTTTTGATATTTTCACATAAATGGGTCCCTATGGATATATGAATTTGGTCACGACCATATTTGAGGGCAATCGGGACTGAATCGGAGAAGATATAACGAAGTTCGATTTTTGACGAATTCTCAAAGGGGGTTAGTACACGGGAATTTCATGAAAATTTCACCGGGATGTTTCTTTTGATATTTTCACATAAATGGGTCCTAAGGATATATGAATTTGGTCACGACCATATTTGGGGCAGTCGGGACTGAATCGGAGCAGATATAACGAAGTTCGAGTTTTTGACGAATTCTCAAAGGGGTTAGTACACGGAAATTTCTTGAAAATATCCCCGGGCAGATTCTTTTGATATTTTCACATAAATGGGTTCCTATGGATATATGAATTTGGTCATGACCATATTTGGGGCATCGGGACTGAATCGGAGCAGATATAATGAAGTTCGATTTTTTGACGAATTCTCAAAGGGGTTAGTACACGGGAATTTCATGAAAATTTCACCGGGAAGTTTCTTTTGATATTTTCACATAAATGGGTCCCTATGGATATATGAATTTGGTCACGACCATATTTGGGGCAATCGGGACTGAATCGGAGCAGATATAACGAAGTTCGAGTTTTTGACGAATTCTCAAAGGGGTTAGTACACGGGAATTTCTTGAAAATATCCCCGGGCAGATTCTTTTGATATTTTCACATAAATGGGTCCCTATGGATATATGAATTTGGTCACGACCATATTTGGGGCAGTCGGGACTGAATCAGGAGTAGATATAATGAAGTTCGATTTTTTGACGAATTCTCAAAGGGGTTAGTACACGGGAATTTCATGAAAATTTCACCGGGAAGTTTCTTTTGATATTTTCACATAAATGGGTCCCTATGGATATATGAATTTGGTCACGACCATATTTGGGGCAATCGGGACTGAATCGGAGCAGATATAACGAAGTTCGAGTTTTTGACGAATTCTCAAAGGGGTTAGTACACTGGAATTTCATGAAAATTTCACCGGGATGTTTCTTTTGATATTTTCACATAAATGGATCCCTAAGGATATATGAATTTGGTCACGACCATATTTGGGGCAATCGGGACTGAATCGGAGCAGGTATAATGAAGTTCGAGTTTTTGACGAATTCTCAAAGGGGTTAGTACACGGGAATTTCATGAAAATTTCACCGGGAAGTTTCGTTTGATATTTTCACATAAATGGGTCCCTATGGATATATGAATTTGGTCACGACCATATTTGGGGCAGTCGGGACTGAATCGTAGCAGATATAATGAAGTTCGAGTTTTTAACGAATTCTCAAAGGGTTAGTACACGGGAATTTCATGAAAATATCACCGGGAAGTTCTTTTGATATTTTCACATAAATGGTCCCTATGGATATATGAATTGGTCACGACCATATTTGGGCAGTCGGGACTGAATCGGAGCAGATATAATGAAGTTCGATTTTTTGACGAATTCTCAAAGGGGTTAGTACACGGGAATTTCTGAAAATATCCCCGGGCAGATTCTTTTGATATTTTCACATAAATGGGTCCCTATGGATATATGAATTTGGTCACGACCATATTTGGGCAGTCGGGACTGAATCAGAGAAGATATAATGAAGTTCGATTTTTGACGAATTCTCAAAGGGGTTAGTACACGGGAATTTCATGAAAATTACACCGGGAAGTTTCTTTTGATATTTTCACATAAATGGGTCCCTATGGATATATGAATTTGGTCACGACCATATTTGGGGCAGTCGGGACTGAATCGGAGTAGATATAATGAAGTTCGACTTTTTGACGAATTCTCAAAGGGGTTAGTACACGGGAATTTCATGAAAATTTCACCGGGAAGTTTCTTTTGATATTTTCACATAAATGGGTCCCTATGGATATATGAATTTGGTCACGACCATATTTGGGGCAATCGGGACTGAATCGGAGCAGATATAACGAAGTTCGAGTTTTTGACGAATTCTCAAAGGGGTTAGTACATGGAATTTCATGAAAATTTCACCGGGAAGTTTCTTTTGATATTTTCACATAAATGGGTCCCTATGGATATATGAATTTGGTCACGACCATATTTGGGGCAATCGGGACTGAATCGGAGCAGATATAACGAAGTTCGAGTTTTTGACGAATTCTCAAAGGGGTTAGTACCTTGGAATTTCATGAAAATTTCACCGGGAAGTTTCGTTTGATATTTTCACATAAATGGGTCCCTATAGATATATGAATTTGGTCATGACCATATTTGGGGCAGTCGGGACTGAATCGTAGCTGATATAATGAAGTTCGAGTTTTTAACGAATTCTCAAAGGGGTTAGTACACGGAATTTCTTGAAAATATCCCCGGGCAGATTCTTTTGATATTTTCACATAAATGGGTTCCTATGGATATATGAATTTGGTCACGACCATATTTGAGGCAGTCGGGACTGAATCAGAGTAGATATAATGAAGTTCAATTTTTTGACGAATTCTCAAAGGGGTTAGTACACGGGAATTTCATGAAAATTACACCGGGAAGTTTCTTTTGATATTTTCACATAAATGGGTCCCTATGGATATATGAATTTGGTCACGACCATATTTGGGGAAGTCGGGACTGAATCGGAGTAGATATAATGAAGTTCGACTTTTTGACGAATTCTCAAAGGGGTTAGTACACGGGAATTTCATGAAAATTTCACCGGGAAGTTTCTTTTGATATTTTCACATAAATGGGTCCCTATGGATATATGAATTTGGTCACGACCATATTTGGGGCAATCGGGACTGAATCGGAGCAGATATAACGAAGTTCGAGTTTTTGACGAATTCTCAAAGGGGTTAGTACACTGGAATTTCATGAAAATATCCCCGGGAAGTTTCGTTTGATATTTTCACATAAATGGGTCCCTATAGATATATGAATTTGGTCATGACCATATTTGGGGCAGTCGGGACTGAATCGTAGCTGATATAATGAAGTTCGAGTTTTTAACGAATTCTCAAAGGGGTTAGTACACGGGAATTTCTTGAAAATATCCCCGGCAGATTCTTTTGATATTTTCACATAAATGGGTTCCTATGGATATATGAATTTGGTCACGACCATATTTGAGGCAGTCGGGACTGAATCAGACAGATATAATGAAGTTCGATTTTTTGACGAATTCTCAAAGGGGTTAGTACACGGGAATTTCATGAAAATTACACCGGGAGGTTTCTTTTGATATTTTCACATAAATGGGTCCCTATGGATATATGAATTTGGTCACGACCATATTTGAGGCAATCGGGACTGAATCGGAGAAGATATAACGAAGTTCGATTTTTTGACGAATTCTCAAAGGGGTTAGTACACGGGAATTTCATGAAAATTTCACCGGGATGTTTCTTTTGATATTTTCACATAAATGGATCCCTAGGATATATGAATTTGGTCACGACCATATTTGGGCAATCGGGACTGAATCGGAGCAGGTATAACGAAATTCGAGTTTTTGACGAATTCTCAAAGGGGTTAGTACACGGGAATTTCTTGAAAATATCCCCGGGCAGATTCTTTTGATATTTTCACATAAATGGGTTCCTATGGATATATGAATTTGGTCACGACCATATTTGGGGCATTCGGGACTGAATCGGAGCAGATATAATGAAGTTCGGTTTTTGACGAATTCTCAAAAGGGTTAGTACACGGGAATTTCATGAAAATTTCACCGGGAAGTTTCTTTTGATATTTTCACATAAATGGGTCCCTATGGATATATGAATTTGGTCACGACCATATTTGGGGCAATCGGGACTGAATCGGAGAAGATATAACGAAGTTCGATTTTTTGACGAATTCTCAAAGGGGGTTAGTACACGGGAATTTCTTGAAAATATCCCCGGGCAGATTCTTTTGATATTTTCACATAAATGGGTCCCTAAGGATATATGAATTTGGTCACGACCATATTTGGGGCAGTCGGGACTGAATCAGGGTAGATATAATGTAGTTCGATTTTTTGACGAATTCTCAAAGGGGTTAGTACACGGGAATTTCATGAAAATTTCACCGGGAAGTTTCTTTTGATATTTTCACATAAATGGGTCCCTATGGATATATGAATTTGGTCACGACCATATTTGGGGCAATCGGGACTGAATCGGAGCAGATATAACGAAGTTCGAGTTTTTGACGAATTCTCAAAGGGGTTAGTACCTTGGAATTTCATGAAAATTTCACCGGGATGTTTCTTTTGATATTTTCACATAAATGGATCCCTAAGGATATATGAATTTGGTCACGACCATATTTGGGGCAATCGGGACTGAATCGGAGCAGGTATAACGAAATTCGAGTTTTTGACGAATTCTCAAAGGGGTTAGTACACGGGAATTTCTTGAAAATATCCCCGGGCAGATTCTTTTGATATTTTCACATAAATGGGTTCCTATGGATATATGAATTTGGTCACGACCATATTTGGGGCATTCGGGACTGAATCGGAGCAGATATATTGAAGTTCGGTTTTTTGACGAATTCTCAAAGGGTTAGTACACGGGAATTTCATGAAAATTTCACCGGGAAGTTTCTTTTGATATTTTCACATAAATGGGTCCCTATGGATATATGAATTTGGTCACGACCATATTTGGGGCAATCGGGACTGAATCGGAGAAGATATAACGAAGTTCGATTTTTTGACGAATTCTCAAAGGGGTTAAGTACACGGGAATTTCTTGAAAATATCCCCGGGCAGATTCTTTTGATATTTTCACATAAATGGGTCCCTAAGGATATATGAATTTGGTCACGACCATATTTGGGGCAGTCGGGACTGAATCAGGGTAGATATAATGAAGTTCGATTTTTTGACGAATTCTCAAAGGGGTTAGTACACGGGAATTTCATGAAAATTTCACCGGGAAGTTTCTTTTGATATTTTCACATAAATGGGTCCCTATGGATATATGAATTTGGTCACGACCATATTTGGGGCAATCGGGACTGAATCGGAGCAGATATAACGAAGTTCGAGTTTTTGACGAATTCTCAAAGGGGTTAGTACCTTGGAATTTCATGAAAATTTCACCGGGAAGTTTCGTTTGATATTTTCACATAAATGGGTCCCTATAGATATATGAATTTGGTCATGACCATATTTGGGGCAGTCGGGACTGAATCGTAGTTGATATAATGAATTTCGAGTTTTTAACGAATTCTCAAAGGGGTTAGTACACGGAAATTTCTTGAAAATATCCCCGGGCAGATTCTTTTGATATTTTCACATAAATGGGTTCCAATGGATATATGAATTTGGTCACGACCATATTTGAGGCAGTCGGGACTGAATCAGAGTAGATATAATGAAGTTCAATTTTTTGACGAATTCTCAAAGGGGTTAGTACACGGGAATTTCATGAAAATTACACCGGGAAGTTTCTTTTGATATTTTCACATAAATGGGTCCCTAAGGATATGTGAATTTGGTCACGACCATATTTGGGGAAGTCGGGAATGAATCGGAGTAGATATAATGAAGTTCGACTTTTTGACGAATTCTCAAAGGGGTTAGTACACGGGAATTTCATGAAAATTTCACCGGGAAGTTTCTTTTGATATTTTCACATAAATGGGTCCCTATGGATATATGAATTTGGTCACGACCATATTTGGGGCAATCGGGACTGAATCGGAGCAGATATAACGAAGTTCGAGTTTTTGACGAGTTCTCAAAGGGGTTAGTACACTGGAATTTCATGAAAATTTCACCGGGAAGTTTCGTTTGATATTTTCACATAAATGGGTCCCTATAGATATATGAATTTGGTCATGACCATATTTGGGGCAGTCGGGACTGAATCGTAGCTGATATAATGAAGTTCGAGTTTTTAACGAATTTCCAAAGGGGTTAGTACACGGGAATTTCTTGAAAATATCCCCAGGCAGATTCTTTTGATATTTTCACATAAATGGGTTCCTATGGATATATGAATTCGGTCACGACCATATTTGAGGCAGTCGGGACTGAATCAGAACAGATATAATGAAGTTCGATTTTTTGACGAATTCTCAAACGGGTTAGTACACGGGAATTTCATGAAAATTACACCGGGAGGTTTCTTTTGATATTTTCACATAAATGGGTCCCTATGGATATATGAATTTGGTCACGACCATATTTGAGGCAATCGGGACTGAATCGGAGAAGATATAACGAAGCTCGATTTTTTGACGAATTCTCAAAGGGGGTTAGTACACGGGAATTTCATGAAAATTTCACCGGGATGTTTCTTTTGATATTTTCACATAAATGGATCCGTAAGGATATATGAATTTGGTCAAGACCATATTTGGGGCAATCGGGACTGAATCGGAGCAGGTATAACGAAATTCGAGTTTTTGACGAATTCTCAAAGGGGTTAAGTACACGGGAATTTCTTGAAAATATCCCCGGGCAGATTCTTTTGATATTTTCACATAAATGGGTTCCTATGGATATATGAATTTGGTCACGACCATATTTGGGGCATTCGGGACTGAATCGGAGCAGATATATTGAAGTTCGGTTTTTTGACGAATTCTCAAAAGGGTTAGTACACGGGAATTTCATGAAAATTTCACCGGGAAGTTTCTTTTGATATTTTCACATAAATGGGTCCCTATGGATATATGAATTTGGTCACGACCATATTTGGGGCAATCGGGACTGAATCGGAGAAGATATAACGAAGTTCGATTTTTTGACGAATTCTCAAAGGGGTTAGTACACGGGAATTTCTTGAAAATATCCCCGGGCAGATTCTTTTGATATTTTCACATAAATGGGTCCCTAAGGATATATGAATTTGGTCACGACCATATTTGGGGCAGTCGGGACTGAATCAGGGTAGATATAATGTAGTTCGATTTTTTGACGAATTCTCAAAGGGGTTAGTACACGGGAATTTCATGAAAATTTCACCGGGAAGTTTCTTTTGATATTTTCACATAAATGGGTCCCTATGGATATATGAATTTGGTCACGACCATATTTGGGGCAATCGGGACTGAATCGGAGCAGATATAACGAAGTTCGAGTGTTTGACGAATTCTCAAAGGGGTTAGTACCTTGGAATTTCATGAAAATTTCACCGGGATGTTTCTTTTGATATTTTCACATAAATGGATCCCTAAGGATATATGAATTTGGTCACGACCATATTTGGGGCAATCGGGACTGAATCGGAGCGGGTATAACGAAATTCGAGTTTTTGACGAATTCTCAAAGGGGTTAAGTACACGGGAATTTCTTGAAAATATCCCCGGGCAGATTCTTTTGATATTTTCACATAAATGGGTTCCTATGGATATATGAATTTGGTCACGACCATATTTGGGGCATTCGGGACTGAATCGGAGCAGATATATTGAAGTTCGGTTTTTTGACGAATTCTCAAAAGGGTTAGTACACGGGAATTTCATGAAAATTTCACCGGGAAGTTTCTTTTGATATTTTCACATAAATGGGTCCCTATGGATATATGAATTTGGTCACGACCATATTTAGGGCAATCGGGACTGAATCGGAGAAGATATAACGAAGTTCGATTTTTTGACGAATTCTCAAAGGGGGTTAGTACACGGGAATTTCTTGAAAATATCCCCGGGCAGATTCTTTTGATATTTTCACATAAATGGGTCCCTAAGGATATATGAATTTGGTCACGACCATATTTGGGGCAGTCGGGACTGAATCAGGATAGATATAATGTAGTTCGATTTTTTGTCGAATTCTCAAAGGGGTTAGTACACGGGAATTTCATGAAAATTTCACCGGGAAGTTTCTTTTGATATTTTCACATAAATGGGTCCCTATGGATATATGAATTTGGTCACGACCATATTTGGGGCAATCGGGACTGAATCGGAGCAGATATAACGAAGTTCGAGTTTTTGACGAATTCTCAAAGGGGTTAGTACCTTGGAATTTCATGAAAATTTCACCGGGAAGTTTCGTTTGATATTTTCACATAAATGGGTCCCTATAGATATATGAATTTGGTCATGACCATATTTGGGGCAGTCGGGACTGAATCGTAGCTGATATAATGAATTTCGAGTTTTTAACGAATTCTCAAAGGGGTTAGTACACGGAAATTTCTTGAAAATATCCCCGGGCAGATTCTTTTGATATTTTCACATAAATGGGTTCCAATGGATATATGAATTTGGTCACGACCATATTTGAGGCAGTCGGGACTGAATCAGAGTAGATATAATGAAGTTCAATTTTTTGACGAATTCTCAAAGGGGTTAGTACACGGGAATTTCATGAAAATTACACCGGGAAGTTTCTTTTGATATTTTCACATAAATGGGTCCCTAAGGATATGTGAATTTGGTCACGACCATATTTGGGGAAGTCGGGAATGAATCGGAGTAGATATAATGAAGTTCGACTTTTTGACGAATTCTCAAAGGGGTTAGTACACGGGAATTTCATGAAAATTTCACCGGGAAGTTTCTTTTGATATTTTCACATAAATGGGTCCCTATGGATATATGAATTTGGTCACGACCATATTTGGGGCAGTCGGGACTGAATCGGAGCAGATATAATGAAGTTCTATTTTTTGACGAATTCTCAAAGGGTTAGTACACGGGAATTTCTTGAAAATATCCACGGGCAGATTCTTTTGATATTTTCACATAAATGGGTTCCTATGGATATATGAATTTGGTCACGACCATATTTGGGGAATTCGGGACTGAATCGGAGCAGATATAATGAAGTTCGGTTTTTTGACGAATTCTCAAAAGGGTTAGTACACGGGAATTTCATGAAAATTTCACCGGGAAGTTTCTTTTGATATTTTCACATAAATGGGTCCCTATGGATATATGAATTTGGTCACGACCATATTTGGGGAAATCGGGACTGAATCGGAGCAGATATAACGAATTTCGAGTTTTTGACGAATTCTCAAAGGGGTTAGTACACTGGAATTTCATGAAAATTTCACCGGGAAGTTTCGTTTGATATTTTCACATAAATGGGTCCCTATAGATATATGAATTTGGTCATGACCATATTTGGGGCAGTCGGGACTGAATCGTAGCTGATATAATGAAGTTCGAGTTTTTAACGAATTCTCAAAGGGGTTAGTACACGGAAATTTCTTGAAAATATCCCCGGGCAGATTCTTTTGATATTTTCACATAAATGGGTTCCAATGGATATATGAATTTGGTCACGACCATATTTGAGGCAGTCGGGACTGAATCAGAGTAGATATAATGAAGTTCGATTTTTTGACGAATTCTCAAAGGGGTTAGTACACGGGAATTTCATGAAAATTACACCGGGAAGTTTCTTTTGATATTTTCACATAAATGGGTCCATATGGATATATGAATTTGTTCACGACCATATTTGGGGCAGTCGGGACTAAATCGGAGCAGATATAATGAAGTTATATTTTTTGACGAATTCTCAAAGGGGTTAGTACACAGGAATTTCATGAAAATTTCACCGGGAAGTTTCTTTTGATATTTTCACATAAATGGGTCCCTATGGATATATGAATTTGGTCACGACCATATTTGATGCAATCGGGACTGAATCGGAGCAGATATAACGAAGTTCGAGTTTTTGACGAGTTCTCAAAGGGGTTAGTACACTGGAATTTCATGAAAATTTCACTGGGAAGTTTCGTTTGATATTTTCTCATAAATGGGTCCCCATAGATATATGAATTTGGTCATGACCATATTTGGGGCAGTCGGGACTGAATCGTAGCTGATATAATGAAGTTCGAGTTTTTAACGAATTCTCAATGGGGTTAGTACACGGGAATTTCTTTAAAATATCCCCGGGCAGATTCTTTTGATATTTTCACATAAATGGGTTCCTATGGATATATGAATTTGGTCACGACCATATTTGAGGCAGTCGGGACTGAATCAGAACAGATATAATGAAGTTCGATTTTTTGACGAATTCTCAAAGGGGTTAGTACACGGGAATTTCATGAAAATTCCACCGGGAGGTTTCTTTTGATATTTTCACATAAATGGGTCCTTATGGATATATTAATTTGGTCACGACCATATTTGAGGCAATCGGGACTGAATCGGAGAAGATATAACGAAGTTCGATTTTTTGACGAATTCTCAAAGGGGGTTAGTACACGGGAATTTCATGAAAATTTCACCGGGATGTTTCTTTTGATATTTTCACATAAATGGATCCCTAAGGATATATGAATTTGGTCACGACCATATTTGGGGCAATCGGGACTGAATCGGAGCAGGTATAACGAAATTCGAGTTTTTAACGAATTCTCAAAGGGTTAAGTACACGGGAATTTCTTGAAAATATCCCCGGGCAGATTCTTTTGATATTTTCACATAAATGGGTTCCTATGGATATATGAATTTGGTCACGACCATATTTGGGGAATTCGGGACTGAATCGGAGTAGATATAATGAAGTTCGACTTTTTGACGAATTCTCAAAGGGGTTAGTACACGGGAATTTCATGAAAATTTCACCGGGAAGTTTCTTTTGATATTTTCACATAAATGGGTCCCTATGGATATATGAATTTGGTCACGACCATATTTGGGGCAGTCGGGACTGAATCGGAGCAGATATAATGAAGTTCTATTTTTTGACGAATTCTCAAAGGGGTTAGTACACGGGAATTTCTTGAAAATATCCACGGGCAGATTCTTTTGATATTTTCACATAAATGGGTTCCTTGGATATATGAATTTGGTCACGACCATATTTGAGGCAGTCAGGACTGAATCAGAACAGATATAATGAAGTTCGATTTTTTGACGAATTCTGAAAGGGTAACGTACACGGGAATTTCATGAAAATTACACCGGGAGGTTTCTTTTGATATTTTCACATAAATGGGTCCCTATGGATATATGAATTTGGTCACGACCATATTTAGGGCAGTCGGCACTGAATCGGAGCAGATATAATGAAGTTCTATTTTTTGACGAATTCTCAAAGGGGTTAGTACACAGGAATTTCATGAAAATTTCACCGGGAAGTTTCTTTTGATATTTTCACATAAATGGGTCCCTATGGATATATGAATTTGGTCACGACCATATTTGGTGCAATCGGGACTGAATCGGAGCAGATATAACGAAGTTCGAGTTTTTGACGAGTTCTCAAAGGGGTTAGTACACTGGAATTTCATGAAAATTTCACCGGGAAGTTTCGTTTGATATTTTCACATAAATGGGTCCCTATAGATATATGAATTTGGTCATGACCATATTTGGGGCAGTCGGGACTGAATCGTAGCTGATATAATGAAGTTCGAGCTTTTAACGAATTCTCAAAGGGGTTAGTACACGGGAATTTCTTTAAAATATCCCCGGGCAGATTCTTTTGATATTTTTACATAAATGGGTTCCTATGGATATATGAATTTGGTCACGACAATATTTGAGGCAGTCGGGACTGAATCAAAACAGATATAATGAAGTTCGATTTTTTGACGAATTCTCAAAGGGGTTAGTACACGGGAATTTCATGAAAATTACACCGGGATGTTTCTTTTGATATTTTCACATAAATGGGTCCCTATGGATATATGAATTTGGTCACGACCATATTTGAGGCAATCGGGACTGAATCGGAGAAGATATACCGAAGCTCGATTTTTTGACGAATTCTCAAAGGGGGTTAGTACACGGGAATTTCATGAAAATTTCACCGGGATGTTTCTTTTGATATTTTCACATAAATGGATCCCTAAGGATATATGAATTTGGTCACGACCATATTTGGGGCAATCGGGACTGAATCGGAGCAGGTATAACGAAATTCGAGTTTTTGACGAATTCTCAAAGGGTTAAGTACACAGGAATTTCTTGAAAATATCCCCGGGCAGATTCTTTTGATATTTTCACATAAATGGGTTCCTATGGATATATGAATTTGGTCACGACCATATTTGGGGAATTCGGGACTGAATCGGAGCAGATATAATGAAGTTCGGTTTTTTGACGAATTCTCAAAAGGGTTAGTACACGGGAATTTCATGAAAATTTCACCGGGAAGTTTCTTTTGATATTTTCACATAAATGGGTCCCTATGGATATATGAATTTGGTCACGACCATATTTGGGGAAATCGGGACAGAATCGGAGCAGATATAACGAAGTTCGAGTTTTTGACGAATTCTCAAAGGGGTTAGTACACTGGAATTTCATGAAAATTTCAACGGGAAGTTTCGTTAGATATTTTCACATAAATGGGTCCCTATAGATATATGAATTTGGTCATGACCATATTTGGGGCAGTCGGGACTGAATCGTAGCTGATATAATGAAGTTCGAGTTTTTAACGAATTCTCAAAGGGGTTAGTACACGGAAATTTCTTGAAAATATCCCCGGGCAGATTCTTTTGATATTTTCACATAAATGGGTTCCAATGGATATATGAATTTGGTCACGACCATATTTGAGGCAGTCGGGACTGTATCAGAGTAGATATAATGAAGTTCGATTTTTTGACGAATTCTCAAAGGGGTTAGTACACGGGAATTTCATGAAAATTACACCGGGAAGTTTCTTTTGATATTTTCACATAAATGGGTCCCTATGGATATATGAATTTGTTCACGACCATATTTGGGGCAGTCGGGACTAAATCGGAGCAGATATAATGAAGTTCTATTTTTTGACGAATTCTCAAAGGAACGTACACAGGAATTTCATGAAAATTTCACCGGGAAGTTTCTTTTGATATTTTCACATAAATGGGTCCCTATGGATATATGAATTTGGTCACGACCATATTTGGTGCAATCGGGACTGAATCGGAGCAGATATAACGAAGTTCAAGTTTTTGACGAGTTCTCAAAGGGGTTAGTACACTGGAATTTCATGAAAATTTCACCGGGAAGTTTCTTTTGATATTTTCACATAAATGGGTCCCTATAGATATATGAATTTGGTCATGACCATATTTGGGGCAGTCGGGACTGAATCGTAGCTGATATAATGAAGTTCGAGTTTTTAACGAATTCTCAAAGGGGTTAGTACACGGGAATTTCTTGAAAATATCCACGGGCAGATTCTTTTGATATTTTCACATAAATGGGTTCCTATGGATATATGAATTTGGTCACGACCATATTTGAGGCAGTCAGGACTGAATCAGAACAGATATAATGAAGTTCGATTTTTTGACGAATTCTGAAAGGGTAACGTACACGGGAATTTCATGAAAATTACACCGGGAGGTTTCTTTTGATATTTTCACATAAATGGGTCCCTATGGATATATGAATTTGGTCACGACCATATTTGGGGCAGTCGGCACTGAATCGGAGCAGATATAATGAAGTTCTATTTTTTGACGAATTCTCAAAGGGGTTAGTACACAGGAATTTCATGAAAATTTCACCGGGAAGTTTCTTTTGATATTTTCACATAAATGGGTCCCTATGGATATATGAATTTGGTCACGACCATATTTGGGGCAGTCGGCACTGAATCGGAGCAGATATAATGAAGTTCTATTTTTTGACGAATTCTCAAAGGGGTTAGTACACAGGAATTTCATGAAAATTTCACCGGGAAGTTTCTTTTGATATTTTCACATAAATGGGTCCCTATGGATATATGAATTTGGTCACGACCATATTTGGTGCAATCGGGACTGAATCGGAGCAGATATAACGAAGTTCGAGTTTTTGACGAGTTCTCAAAGGGGTTAGTACACTGGAATTTCATGAAAATTTCACCGGGAAGTTTCGTTTGATATTTTCACATAAATGGGTCCATATAGATATATGAATTTGGTCATGACCATATTTGGGGCAGTCGGGACTGAATCGTAGCTGATATAATGAAGTTCGAGTTTTTAATGAATTCTCAAAGGGGTTAGTACACGGGAATTTCTTTAAAATATCCCCGGGCAGATTCTTTTGATATTTTCACATAAATGGGTTCCTATGGATATATGAATTTGGTCACGACCATATTTGAGACAGTCGGGACTGAATCAGAACAGATATAATGAAGTTCGATTTTTTGACGAATTCTCAAAGGGGTTAGTACACGGGAATTTCATGAAAATTACACCGGGAGGTTTCTTTTGATATTTTCACATAAATGGGTCCCTATGGATATATGAATTTGGTCACGACCATATTTGAGGCAATCGGGACTGAATCGGAGAAGATATAACGAAGCTCGATTTTTTGACGAATTCTCAAAGGGGGTTAGTACACGGGAATTTCATGAAAATTTCACCGGGATGTTTCTTTTGATATTTTCACATAAATGGATCCCTAAGGATATATGAATTTGGTCACGACCATATTTGGGGCAATCGGGACTGAATCGGAGCAGGTATAACGAAATTCGAGTTTTTGACGAATTCTCAAAGGGTTAAGTACATAGGAATTTCTTGAAAATATCCCCGGGCAGATTCTTTTGATATGTTAGATATAATTGATGATTACTAATATTCTTAAAGTCTGTTTTAGAACAGGAATCATCAGAGTTTAATCTGGAAGCTGATCAGATTTTAGTAAAGTCTGACAGAGTTTAGTAAAGTCTGACAGAGTTTGATAAAGTCTGACCAGAGTTTACATAGTCAAGATTCGTCAGAGTTTACACGTGGAAAGAGCTCAGAAGCGGATATACTTCAAGGAAGGATAGAAGCGAAGGAGTGATTTGCTGACTATGGAAACTAAACAGAAAACTGGAGCAATCTTTGATTGATAGATTTATTAGCTGATTTATAGGATATCAAATCAGAGATTGATTTTGTAACTGTGTCTATATAAACACAGATTAGGGTTACTCTAGATGAGTTGAGTTATCGAGTATATTGTTAAGAACCCTAGCAGCTCTTAGTGATACATTATAAATCACTGAGAGAGTTTTTGTAACCATTAAAGCTTTGTGAATATAAGAGTTTATTACTTTCAATCTCTTATATTGTCTTACTGTGTTACAGATTGTGATCACTATATCAGATTATATAGTGAGTTTATAGGACCTAACAAGTGGTATCAGAGCCAGCTCTGTTAAGATTACTACAGTGAGATCTTAAACACAATCATGTCTGAAAAATCACAAGCTTCATCCTTTAGAGTTCCAATCCTTAAGGCATATGAATATCCAGTCTGGAAAGAAAGAATGATAATATTCTTAGACTCTGTTGATCCAGAATACCTTGACAGGATCTTTGATGGACCACATATGCCCACCAAGCTCTCTGTTGGGATTGCAGATGAACCTCAGAAGATGGTCCCAAAAGAAAAGAAAGATTACACCCCTGAGGACATCTTGTCAATTGGTAAAGACTCTAAGGTAAAACACCTTCTGCACAGTGCCCTTGATAATGCAATGTCAAATAGGGTGATTGGGTGCAAAACTGCTAAACAAATCTGGGATGCTCTAGAAACCAGATGTCAGGGAACTCAGGCCATAAAGAAAAACAGAAAAACAATCCTTACACAGGAGTATGAGCACTTTGACTCAAAATCTGGTGAGTCCTTGACAGATCTGTATGACAGATTTGTCAAACTGTTGAATGACTTATCTCTGGTAAACATGGAATATGATCTTGAAGACTCAAATCTCAAATTCCTTCTGGCTCTTCCTGAAAAATGGGATTTGAAAGTCACCACAATAAGAGACAATCTTGATCTTGGAGAAATGTCTCTTGATGATGTTTATGGAAGACTGAAGACTCATGAACTTGAAATGGAGCAAAGGAGCAAACGTCATGGAGGAAAATCAAAGTCTGTTGCTCTGAAAGTTCAAGAGGAAGCTGCTAAGAGCAAAGGAAAAGCTCATGTCACAAAGTCTGACATTGAGTCATCAAACTCTGATGACTCAAACTCTGATGTTCCCTCAGACTCTGAAGAAAGTGATGATGAGATGATGCAGTTAGCAGCATTGATGGTGAAAAGCTTCAAGAAGTTGGCCTACAAAAAGTTCAACAAAGGCAAAAGTTTTTCAAGGAAAGACAGAAACTCTGACAGAGTTTATGACAAGAAGAACTTTAAGAAGAATGAGGGCAAAGAAGGAAAAGCTGGAAAAGCTGACAAGTATACCTGTTTCAACTGTGGTGAAAAGGGACACTTTGCATCTGAATGCAAGAAAGCCAAGAAGGAAAAAGAAAAGGCCTTTATCACCAAGAAAGGAAACTGGACAGATACATCTGATTCAGAAGAAGAAGTCAATTATGCTCTGATGGCAAACACTGACAACAACTCTGAATCTCCTGCTAAGGGCAACAGGAAGAATATTCTAGTCTTGGACAGTGGATGTTCAGGACACATGACTGGAAATAAGTCCCTGCTGTCAGAGTTTGTGGAGAAGGCTGGCCCAAGTGTTTCTTATGGAGATGGCAACATAGGAAGGACTCTGGGATATGGCAACATCAATCTTGGAAATGTCATCATATCAAATGTAGCTCTTGTTCAAGGGCTGAAACACAATTTACTCTCTGTCAGTCAGATCTGTGACAGAGGATATCATGTTGATTTCTATGAAGAACACAGTGAGATAGTAAGCAAGTCAACAGGCAAAGTGGCAGTGACTGCTCACAGACATGGGAATATTTATGAAATCCACTTGCCTACAAACTCTGAAGGAAAAGCAATTTGCTTGTCTACAAGGATCTCTGCAGAAGAAAGTTGGAAGTGGCATAAGAAGCTCTCACATCTGAATTTCAACTCTATAAATGAGCTTATAAAGAAAAAGCTTGTGAGAGGACTCCCTGAATCACTACTCACATCTGATGGATTATGTGATTCATGTCAAAAGGCCAAGCAGAGAAAGACATCCTTCAAGAGTAAGACTGAATTCTCAATAAAGAAACCATATCATCTTCTACATGTTGATCTATTTGGACCAGTTAATGTACCATCCATTGCAAGGAAGAAATATGCTCTTGTCATTGTTGATGAGTATACCAGATACACTTGGGTATATTTTCTTCACTCTAAAGATGAAACAGCCTTGCATCTGATGGATCATGTGACACAACTGGACCATGGATCTGAAGACAAAGTGAAAATCATTAGAAGTGATAATGGAACTGAGTTCAGAAATTCAACAATGGAAGAGTTCTGCAAAGAAAGAGGTGTAGTGCAACAATTCTCTGCACCTGGAACACCACAGCAAAATGGTGTAGTTGAAAGGAAAAACAGGACTCTTATAGAAGCTGCCAGAACTATGCTTGATGAGGCTAAATTGCCTACTTATTTCTGGGCAGAAGCTGTTCAAACAGCCTGTTTCACTCAAAATGCAACCTTGATTAATAAGCATGGCAAGACTCCATATGAGATGGTGAAGAAAAAGAAGCCAAATCTGAAGTACTTTCATATATTTGGGTGCAAATGCTTTGTCTTGAAGACTCATCCAGAACAGCTTACCAAGTTTGATTTAAAAGCTGATGAAGGCATTTTTGTAGGTTACCCTCTGATAACTAAGGCCTTCAGAGTCTACAATCTCAGAACCAAGGTGATCATGGAATCCATACATGTGTCATTTGATGACAAGAAAATTATTTGCTTAACAGATATGGATGATCATGAAAAACTGCATTTTGAGAATGAAGAAATATTCTCTGATTCGATAAACTCTGATGAACAGTCAAACTCTGACTGTGAACAAGATACAGCAAACTCTGGTGAAAATTTACAAAGTCATGATGATGAAGCACTTGCTGAGGGGGAGCATCAGAATGTTTCAGACTCTACCCAAGATTCCTCAGAGAATGCTGACTCAAACTCATCAGAGAATACTGATTCAAACTCTGATAGCACAAATGCAGGGGGAGCTACAGAGAATAATCAACAGAATCAAGAGAGCATGGATCAAGGGGGAGGATCCAATGATGAAAATGGTCAACTTCCACATGCTAGGAAGTGGACAAAATCACACACACCTGATTTAATAATTGGAAATCCAGAAGCAGGTGTGCAAACAAGGACAGCTACAGCAAATGAGTGTTTACATCATTGCTTTCTGTCTCAAACTGAACCAAAGAAAGTGGAGGAAGCTCTTCAAGATGCTGACTGGATTCAAGCCATGCAAGAGGAGCTAAATGAGTTTGAGAGAAACAAAGTATGGACCCTAGTACCAAGACCTAAAGACAGATCCATAGTTGGTACAAAATGGGTGTTCAGAAACAAAACTGACAGTGAGGGTGTCATTACAAGGAATAAAGCAAGGCTTGTGGCAAAAGGGTATTCACAACAGGAAGGTATTGATTATGATGAGACATTTGCTCCAGTTGCAAGATTGGAGGCAATCAGAATCTTTCTGGCCTATGCTGCTCACAAGAAATTCAAGGTATTTCAGATGGATGTCAAAAGTGCTTTTCTAAATGGGAAACTGGATGAAGAGGTATATGTTGAACAACCTCCAGGCTTTGTGGATCCAAAGCATCCAGACTATGTCTATAGATTGGACAAGGCACTTTATGGACTAAAGCAGGCTCCAAGGGCATGGTATGAAACTCTGGCTCAATTTCTTATTGAGAATGGATTTACTAGAGGTACCATAGATAAAACCTTATTTTATTTGAATCATGGTAATGATCTGCTTTTAGTTCAAATCTATGTTGATGACATTATTTTTGGCTCCACTAATGCTAAACTCTGTCAAAGATTTGCCAAGCTCATGCAGTCCAGGTACCAAATGAGCATGATGGGGGAACTCAGTTATTTTCTGGGTTTACAAGTCAAACAGACTGAAGATGGGATTTTTATAAATCAAGCCAAGTATACCAGAAATCTTTTGAAGAAATTTGGTATGCAAGACAGTTCAGCTGCAACTACTCCTATGGCAACAGCAACAAAACTAGACAAAGATACTGGTGCATCAGTGGATATCACAAACTATAGAGGAATGATTGGATCTTTGCTTTATCTGACTGCAAGTAGACCAGACATTATGTATGCCACATGTCTATGTGCAAGATTTCAGGCAGATCCAAGAGAGCCTCATCTGATTGCAGTAAAGAGGATATTCAGATATCTCAAGGGAACCACATCATTGGGATTATGGTATCCTAGAGAATCAGATTTTAGTCTAATTGGATACTCTGATGCAGATTTTGCAGGTTGCAAAATTGACAGAAAAAGCACAAGTGGGAGTTGTCAATTTCTAGGAGGAAGACTAGTTTCTTGGTACAGCAAGAAGCAGAAGTCTATTTCAACATCAACAGCAGAGTCAGAGTATATAGCTGCAGGCAGCTGCTGTGCTCAGATTCTTTGGATGAAGAATCAACTGTTGGACTATGGGTTATCCTTTTCTAAAATTCCTATTTATTGTGATAACCAAAGTGCTATTGCTATGACAGGAAATCCAGTTCAACATTCTCTGACAAAGCACATCAGTATAAGATATCATTTTATAAGGGAGCATGTGGAGGAAGGAACCATTGAACTTCACTTTGTTCCCACAGAACAGCAGCTAGCAGACATATTCACCAAACCACTAAGTGAAGCAACCTTCACTAGACTGGTGAATGAGCTAGGAATGATATCAGGAACTGAGTAAACATACTGGTCAGATCTTTCAAATTACCATATGTATTGCTCACAAATTTGCCATGTTATACTCTGATTGTTAAAATCTGATGACATTCTCTGATGATATACTCTGTGTGCTATACTCTGATGATATTCTCTGATCGTCATTCTCTGACGATATACTCTGATGTTTGTAAACTCTGAATCTTGATTAATGATTTCATTTTTATTTCTCTGAGAAAACAAACCTGTGAAGATATTATGAAGCATGATATGAATTAGTAATCATAAATCTCAGTTCAGTTCCTTAATCTTGATCTCAATTTTGTGCTACCACTTAACACTATATGCATATTGATATCATTGAGACTCTATTACTTCACATATCTTAATTATAAGTGAGACTGACTAATTTGCATTTTCTCTCAGTAAATTAGACAGTGATTATAAACTCTGATGATATGTATACCCCTGCAAATAAGCATAGTACTCCTTTGAGATCTTAGATGTCTATATGACAGTGACTGGGAAGACCCAAACACTTACTGGTATTAAGTAATTGCCAAGATTTTGTAATCTATGGTGACCAGTCACAATCTCTGATTACTGGAGAAATATTGTTGCAAAAATAATATTTAAAGGTCGTGATTCATTTACACTGAAAAGCGTCCTTGAAAAAAAAAAAAAAAATTATTTTTCTCCATCAGAGTATGTCTGTTGTCTATGTCTTGAGAGTTTAAATAAATTATTCTTGTCTACCTTATAATTACGAAATTGTGAAATTCTTTAGTCTCTGATTTAATATGTTAAATCACACACATAATGTCACAAGCACATTATTGAGCTATGGATCTCGTGACAAACTCTGATTTTCTGATGAATTTTCTAAAAATCATGTCTTTATTCTGAGGTACTTAGAAGTTTATTTTTCTTTGATGTAAATCTCAGAGTTTAAAATTCGAGAGATTTAATCTTGATTTTTAAATCTTGTACAGGAGTACAAAATATTCAGAGAATATGAAGGGAGTATTTCAAACGGATGTATTGTTAGTGGGTTTACATGAAAAACATTTTAATTGGAGAACGTGTAATCAGCATTTATACCTGCACTGTTTTACTGCGCTCATAATGATTACTTTCTCTTCTCCATGCCACTAACTCTCGTCCGCCAGTTAAAAACTGACAGGTGTCCATGTGAACAAAGAGACATGCGTGTACAGCTACACAAAATCTGAAGGGTTTATCACATCAGATTTTATTGCTCATTATTCTCTTATACACTCAATCCCTACACACACTCTCTTCACAAACTCTTATTCTCTTCTCTCCGAAATTCAAATCTTCTCACACACATTTTCTCAAACACTTTTCTCTACTCACAAACTCTGTTCTAATGGCGACCTCAGCTTTTACTTTTGCAGGTGTTGAATTTGTTCCCAACAATCATGCTGCAATCCTTGACATCACTGATGTTCCAAGTGATTATCATCCTTTTCAGCAACTCTTAGCTCAAAGTGTCCTGGCCACAGCCCTTACCGCTCCTGCCAGACTCTCAGGAAGCCAAATCATAAATTTTTGGAGGACGGGTAAATATGATAATGGTGGTGCTGATGGATCACCATCAATTGTATTTTCATATGAAGGGGAGGAGTATTTTGTTACTCCAGCCACAGTCAGAACAGCATTTAACCTGCCAGAGCATGCTGCGTACATTACAAATGGAGATGCTAATCTCAGAACAATGATGATTGATTTGGGGTACTACGACTCTTTGGATAAACTGGGTCAATTAAAGCGTCCAGGACTCAGGAAGGAGTGGAGTTTTTTCTTTGATTGCATTACCAGGGCTTTCCAGAAGAAATCTACAAACTGGGATGCTATTCCAATGGACATGCTGCAGATTGGGTATTCTCTGATCTATTCTACTAATTTCGATTTTGGTAGATTAGTGATTAGAAATATTGGTGAAAGAATGCATGAAAATCGTCAGATTATATATTTTTCAAGATTTTGCCAATTGTTGTTTAATGCCACTGTTGGAGAAGTGGCTTTTGATGCTGCAGATGAGATCAAACCTTTTAAACTTCATAAAAGGGTTTTCAAAGATCTCATATCTAAAGATGAGAAGAGACCAGTACTCAGGCCTCTACAAATTCCAGCTCCATTAAGAGCTAGGATGAATATGCCACCAGTACACCAACAACCACAACCACAACAACCTCAACCTCCAGTTTCTCCTACAAACCCCAAACAACCCAGAACTTCTGCATCTAAGTCAGAAAGGGCTGCAAAGTCTGATGCAGCCCCTTCTACTGCAAAAAGAACAAGAACCTCTGTTGCCACACATGTTCTGAAACCAAACACTGATGAGCAGACAAACACTGATGAGCCAGTAAACTCTGAGGCTCATTTAAACTCTGAGGCTCATTTAAACTCTGAGGCTCATTTAAACTCTGACCCTCAAGTAAACTCTGAGACTCCTGTCCACCCTGAAGCTGCTTCTCCTCAAAAGCAGAAAAGAAGAAGACTGGTTGCAGCTTATGACTATGATGATCTTGAACCTGCACATGCTGTAAACTCTGAACCTACTCCTACAACAGCCTCTGTACCTGCTCAAGCCAGTCCTCAGAAGCCAGCCAGATTCAAGAAGAGGGCTCAAAAGCCTGCAAGAGCAAAAGTCCCAATCACTGAGATCACAGACTTCACAGTTGAGGAAGACCACACACCATCAACTCCAGTTGCTGAACATTCTCAAGCTCTGATGGTGCTTCCTATCCAAGCTGTTCCTCTCACATCTCCTACAGCATCTACTTCATCCTCTGAAGTAGATGAAGAAATAAAGTGTGATGAACCAGTTACAACTGAAGCTGGAGCAAACATATCTGATCCTCATACTCCAGTATCTGATCATGGACCCTCCACTCCAATTCCTACTTCTCCAATGAAAATTCCAGAGGGTGCCATAGTTCATGATACAGCTCCCGACAACTACAGGTCTGATGTAGTTGATGAATCTGACAGGGTAGCTATGGAAGCTCTACAGTCTCTTGCTCAGACTGGTGAAGAGCCTATCAAATCACAGTCTGAAGCTAAAGAAAAATCTGCTCAAGATACTGTGGAGAAAGTTGCTGATCCTGTTCCTGAAACTGACAAAGCAAACTCTGATGCTGATACTAATGATGATGACAGTTCAGATACTGACAAGGATGAAAATGATGGAGTTCCTCTGACACAACAAAAGTGGGAGTCTACTAGCCAGTACAATACAAGGCTACAAACTCTGACTACAGACTCTGAGCCACTTCCCAGGGATCTTCAAGTTGATCCTCCAAATGAGGTCTGGGATAAACTCTGGTTGAGCCATCAACATTCTCTGGAGCCAACTAAAGCTGAAGAATTCTTATCCATGGCAGAGAATAAAATTTCAAACTCTGATGTTCTGTCAAGCCTCAAAGGCACAATTCTTTATCTGAAGACATTTCTTCCTGCTCATGCTCAGACATCTAAATCAATAGATGGTCTAAGAACAGAGGTGGCAAGTATCAAGGAGACAAATGATCTGGAAAAGAAAAGGACCATGCTACCTCTGAAAGAGAATGTACAGAAGCTGGTAACTGCAAATGAATCTCTGGACAAACGGATGACCATGATTGAATCAAATCAAGAGAAGATGTCCAAACAGCTTGAAGCCATCCAATCTTCACTTTCTCTGATCACATCCATACTGATTCCTGATGAGGATGATGTCAAAAAGGGGGAGAGAGTAGCTCAAGTCAAATGCAAGTCTACTACTCAAACTCTGAAGAGGAAGAAGAAGGATGATGATGATGATATTGATGATTTCACAAAGCACAAGAGATTTCAAGCAGGGACTGGTGGAAGAGTTTCAAACTCTGACAGTCAGAAACAATCTAAGCAATCTAAGCAAAGCACAAAGTCTGCTCCAACACATAATTTCACATCTGGATCTAAGCAAAGACCAGTGATTGGATCAGACAAACCCATGACTGATGAAGAGCTTGCTAGATTGATCTTTGAACAAGAAAATCCAGAAGCTAATTTGGATTTGGAGTTGATTGCTGCAGAGGAAGCTGAGCTGAAAAAGGAACATGTTGAAGCTATAAACTCTGGAAAGATCCAAAAGCCTGCAAAGTCAACTGCAAAGCCAAAAGAGAAAGGGATATTGATTAAGGAACCTACTGTTGCTGATCAGAGTTTACCAGTCAAAAAGGTATACTTTGAAGATGAATATACTTCCAAGGGCAAAAGCAAAGTAGATGAACATCTGGAGAAAGGCTGGGATAAGAAGAAATATACAACCTCTGACAAGGATCAAGTTGTAAAGGAAAAGAAGACAGAAGCTGCAATCTCTGACAAAGCTCATGTTGCAGAACCCCAAAAAGAAATATTAACCTCTGACAAAGCTCAAGTTAATAAGGATGCAAAGACAGACACAACCTCTGACAAAGCTCAAGCTGTGTTTAAACCAACAACTACTCCACTGGCTGGATTTGCAAAGCCTACTCTGATGACTGAGATAAGCTTTGAAAAGGGCTCAATTCAACCAATCTCTCATCGTAAGGCAGGAAGAGATAAAGGAGGGCTGGGATCCAAATATGAAAAATTTGATCAGAGTATAGGATCAAGACCAGATGACCCCTCATCTCTCTGTGCTCCCAAGACTGGAGTATTGCAAGACAAAATGGACAAACTTGATTCAGTCCAGTTGGTGAAGAATGACAGAGGAGATAATGTTCTTATCTACTTCATGTCTGATGGAACAGTGTTTAGAGTACTTGAAGCAGATCTTTATGCTAAACACTGGGAAGAATTGAGATATGTCTCACACATATTTCTTGTGAAGAACAAGTCATGCCAACACATCTCCAACCTGCTCAAGGATCAAATCAGAAGAAAGATGGGTATTACAGGAAACAAGAATGCTGGACCTTTCATTCCTAAATACTTCAATCATAAGGGACAGCTGGTTGAGATGAAGAGAAATTCAGCAAAGATTGAAACAATAGGTGGAATCAGAACTCTTGCATTTAATGAAGAGTCTGATAAAGCTTACAATATCAGGCTGGATAGAGACTTGAAGAAGAACAAGATTTATGATCTCAGAGCTGCAATTTATCAAACTGGAGTTTCAGATCCAGAGCTGAGAGAGATCAAGAGACAAATGACTACAGTGCTTGAAGAAGCTGAAAGAGAACTCCTCAGAGGGTATCTACAGACAGCAAATGGTGTCTATGCAGCTATGGAGTAAAGTATCTGTAAGTTTTTAAAAGTTTTCTGTTATATAGTTAAACTCTGTTGCATTTGACTTAAATGTTTTGACATCATCAATTATCTGTTAACTTGCACATAATGTATTTATGCACAAGTTGGGGGAGATTGTTAGATATAATTGATGATTACTAATATTCTTAAAGTCTGTTTTAGAACAGGAATCATCAGAGTTTAATCTGGAAGCTGATCAGAGTTTAGTAAAGTCTGACAGAGTTTAGTAAAGTCTGACAGAGTTTGATAAAGTCTGACCAGAGTTTACATAGTCAAGATTCGTCAGAGTTTACACGTGGAAAGAGCTCAGAAGCGGATATACTTCAAGGAAGGATAGAAGCGAAGGAGTGATTTGCTGACTATGGAAACTGAACAGAAAACTGGAGCAATCTTTGATTGATAGATTTATTAGCTGATTTATAGGATATCAAATCAGAGATTGATTTTGTAACTGTGTCTATATAAACACAGATTAGGGTTACTCTAGATGAGTTGAGTTATCGAGTATATTGTTAAGAACCCTAGCAGCTCTTAGTGATACATTATAAATCACTGAGAGAGTTTTTGTAACCATTAAAGCTTTGTGAATATAAGAGTTTATTACTTTCAATCTCTTATATTGTCTTACTGTGTTACAGATTGTGATCACTATATCAGATTATATAGTGAGTTTATAGGACCTAACATGATATTTTCACATAAATGGGTTCCTATGGATATATGAATTTGGTCACGACCATATTTGGGGAATTCGGGACTGAATCGGAGCAGATATAATGAAGTTCGGTTTTTTGACGAATTCTCAAAAGGGTTAGTACACGGGAATTTCATGAAAATTTCACCGGGAAGTTTCTTTTGATATTTTCACATAAATGGGTCCCTATGGATATATGAATTTGGTCACGACCATATTTGGTGCAATCGGGATTGAATCGGAGCAGATATAACGAAGTTCGAGTTTTTGACGAGTTCTCAAAGGGGTTAGTACACTGGAATTTCATGAAAATTTCACCGGGAAGTTTCGTTTGATATTTTCACATAAATGGGTCCCTATAGATATATGAATTTGGTCATGACCATATTTGGGGCAGTCGGGACTGAATCGTAGCTGATATAATGAAGTTCGAGTTTTTAACGAATTCTCAAAGGGGTTAGTACACGGGAATTTCTTGAAAATATCCACGGGCAGATTCTTTTGATATTTTCACATAAATGGGTTCCTATGGATATATGAATTTGGTCACGACCATATTTGAGGCAGTCAGGACTGAATCAGAACAGATATAATGAAGTTCGATTTTTTGACGAATTCTGAAAGGGTAACGTACACGGGAATTTCATGAAAATTACACCGGGAGGTTTCTTTTGATATTTTCACATAAATGGGTCCCTATGGATATATGAATTTGGTCACGACCATATTTGGGGCAGTCGGCACTGAATCGGAGCAGATATAATGAAGTTCTATTTTTTGACGAATTCTCAAAGGGGTTAGTACACGGGAATTTCATGAAAATTTCACCGGGAAGTTTCTTTTGATATTTTCACATAAATGGGTCCCTATGGATATATGAATTTGGTCACGACCATATTTGGTGCAATCGGGATTGAATCGGAGCAGATATAACGAAGTTCGAGTTTTTGACGAGTTCTCAAAGGGGTTAGTACACTGGAATTTCATGAAAATTTCACCGGGAAGTTTCGTTTGATATTTTCACATAAATGGGTCCCTATAGATATATGAATTTGGTCATGACCATATTTGGGGCAGTCGGGACTGAATCGTAGCTGATATAATGAAGTTCGAGTTTTTAACGAATTCTCAAAGGGGTTAGTACACGGAAATTTCTTGAAAATATCCCCGGGCAGATTCTTTTGATATTTTCACATAAATGGGTTCCAATGGATATATGAATTTGGTCACGACCATATTTGAGGCAGTCCGGACTGAATCAGAACAGATATAATGAAGTTCGATTTTTTGACGAATTCTGAAAGGGTAACGTACACGGGAATTTCATGAAAATTACACCGGGAGGTTTCTTTTGATATTTTCACATAAATGGGTCCCTATGGATATATGAATTTGGTCACGACCATATTTGGGGCAGTCGGCACTGAATCGGAGCAGATATAATGAAGTTCTATTTTTTGACGAATTCTCAAAGGGGTTAAGTACACAGGAATTTCATGAAAATTTCACCGGGAAGTTTCTTTTGATATTTTCATATAAATGGGTCCCTATGGATATATGAATTTGGTCACGACCATATTTGGTGCAATCGGGACTGAATCGGAGCAAATATAACGAAGTTCGAGTTTTTGACGAGTTCTCAAAGGGTATACACTGGAATTTCATGAAAATTTCACCGGGAAGTTTCGTTTGATATTTTCACATAAATGGGTCCCTATAGATATATGAATTTGGTCATGACCATATTTGGGGCAGTCGGGACTGAATCGTAGCTGATATAATGAAGTTCGAGTTTTTAACGAATTCTCAAAGGGGTTAGTACACGGGAATTTCTTTAAAATATCCCCGGGCAGATTCTTTTGATATTTTCACATAAATGGGTTCCTATGGATATATGAATTTGGTCACGACCATATTTGAGACAGTCGGGACTGAATCAGAACAGATATAATGAAGTTCGATTTTTTGACGAATTCTCAAAGGGGTTAGTACACGGGAATTTCATGAAAATTACACCGGGAGGTTTCTTTTGATATTTTCACATAAATGGGTCCCTATGGATATATGAATTTGGTCACGACCATATTTGAGGCAATCGGGACTGAATCGGAGAAGATATAACGAAGCTCGATTTTTTGACGAATTCTTAAAGGGGGTTAGTACACGGGAATTTCATGAAAATTTCACCGGGATGTTTCTTTTGATATTTTCACATAAATGGATCCCTAAGGATATATGAATTTGGTCACGACCATATTTGGGGCAATCGGGACTGAATCGGAGCAGGTATAACGAAATTCGAGTTTTTGACGAATTCTCAAAGGGTTAAGTACACAGGAATTTCTTGAAAATATCCCCGGGCAGATTCTTTTGATATTTTCACATAAATGGGTTCCTATGGATATATGAATTTGGTCACGACCATATTTGGGGAATTCGGGACTGAATCGGAGCAGATATAATGAAGTTCGGTTTTTTGACGAATTCTCAAAAGGGTTAGTACACGAGAATTTCATGAAAATTTCACCGGGAAGTTTCTTTTGATATTTTCACATAAATGGGTCCCTATGGATATATGAATTTGGTCACGACCATATTTGGGGAAATCGGGACTGAATCGGAGCAGATATAACGAAGTTCGAGTTTTTGACGAGTTCTCAAAGGGGTTAGTACACTGGAATTTCATGAAAATTTCACCGGGAAGTTTCGTTTGATATTTTCACATAAATGGGTCCCTATAGATATATGAATTTGGTCATGACCATATTTGGGGCAGTCGGGACTGAATCGTAGCTGATATAATGAAGTTCGAGTTTTTAACGAATTCTCAAAGGGGTTAGTACACGGCAATTTCTTGAAAATATCCCCGGGCAGATTCTTTTGATATTTTCACATAAATGGGTTCCAATGGATATATGAATTTGGTCACGACCATATTTGAGGCAGTCGGGACTGAATCAGAGTAGATATAATGAAGTTCGATTTTTTGACGAATTCTCAAAGGGGTTAGTACACGGGAATTTCATGAAAATTACACCGGGAAGTTTCTTTTGATATTTTCACATAAATGGGTCCCTATGGATATATGAATTTGTTCACGACCATATTTGGGGCAGTCGGGACTAAATCGGAGCAGATATAACGAAGTTCGAGTTTTTGACGAGTTCTCAAAGGGGTTAGTACACTGGAATTTCATGAAAATTTCACCGGGAAGTTTCGTTTGATATTTTCACATAAATGGGTCCCTATAGATATATGAATTTGGTCATGACCATATTTGGGGCAGTCGGGACTGAATCGTAGCTGATATAATGAAGTTCGAGTTTTTAACGAATTCTCAAAGGGGTTAGTACACGGGAATTTCTTTAAAATATCCCGGGGCAGATTCTTTTGATATTTTCACATAAATGGGTTCCTATGGATATATGAATTTGGTCACGACCATATTTGAGGCAGTCGGGACAGAATCAGAACAGATATAATGAAGTTCGATTTTTTGACGAATTCTCAAAGGGGTTAGTACACGGGAATTTCATGAAAATTACACCGGGAGGTTTCTTTTGATATTTTCACATAAATGGGTCCCTATGGATATATTAATTTGGTCACGACCATATTTGAGGCAATCGGGACTGAATCGGAGAAGATATAACGAAGTTCGATTTTTTGACGAATTCTCAAAGGGGGTTAGTACACGGGAATTTCATGAAAATTTCACCGGGATGTTTCTTTTGATATTTTCACATAAATGGATCCCTAAGGATATATGAATTTGGTCACGACCATATTTGGGGCAATCGGGACTGAATCGGAGCAGGTATAACGAAATTCGAGTTTTTAACGAATTCTCAAAGGGTTAAGTACACGGGAATTTCTTGAAAATATCCCCGGGCAGATTCTTTTGATATTTTCACATAAATGGGTTCCTATGGATATATGAATTTGGTCACGACCATATTTGGGGAATTCGGGACTGAATCGGAGCAGATATAATGAAGTTCGGTTTTTTGACGAATTCTCAAAAGGGTTAGTACACGGGAATTTCATGAAAATTTCACCGGGAAGTTTCTTTTGATATTTTCACATAAATGGGTCCCTATGGATATATGAATTTGGTCACGACCATATTTGGGGAAATCGGGACTGAATCGGGGCAGATATAACGAAGTTCGAGTTTTTGACGAATTCTCAAAGGGGTTAGTACATTGGAATTTCATGAAAATTTCACCGGGAAGTTTCGTTTGATATTTTCACATAAATGGGTCCCTATAGATATATGAATTTGGTCACGACCATATTTGAGGCAATCGGGACTGAATCGGAGAAGATATAACGAAGCTCGATTTTTTGACGAATTCTTAAAGGGGGTTAGTACACGGGAATTTCATGAAAATTTCACCGGGATGTTTCTTTTGATATTTTCACATAAATGGATCCCTAAGGATATATGAATTTGGTCACGACCATATTTGGGGCAATCGGGACTGAATCGGAGCAGGTATAACGAAGTTCGAGTTTTTGACGAATTCTCAAAGGGGTTAGTACATTGGAATTTCATGAAAATTACACCGGGAGGTTTCTTTTGATATTTTCACATAAATGGGTCCCTATGGATATATGAATTTGGTCACGACCATATTTGAGGCAATCGGGACTGAATCGGAGAAGATATAACGAAGCTCGATTTTTTGACGAATTCTTAAAGGGGGTTAGTACACGGGAATTTCATGAAAATTTCACCGGGATGTTTCTTTTGATATTTTCACATAAATGGATCCCTAAGGATATATGAATTTGGTCACGACCATATTTGGGGCAATCGGGACTGAATCGGAGCAGGTATAACGAAATTCGAGTTTTTGACGAATTCTCAAAGGGTTAAGTACACAGGAATTTCTTGAAAATATCCCCGGGCAGATTCTTTTGATATTTTCACATAAATGGGTTCCTATGGATATATGAATTTGGTCACGACCATATTTGGGGAATTCGGGACTGAATCGGAGCAGATATAATGAAGTTCGGTTTTTTGACGAATTCTCAAAAGGGTTAGTACACGGGAATTTCATGAAAATTTCACCGGGAAGTTTCTTTTGATATTTTCACATAAATGGGTCCCTATGGATATATGAATTTGGTCACGACCATATTTGGGGAAATCGGGACTGAATCGGAGCAGATATAACGAAGTTCGAGTTTTTGACGAGTTCTCAAAGGGGTTAGTACACTGGAATTTCATGAAAATTTCACCGGGAAGTTTCGTTTGATATTTTCACATAAATGGGTCCCTATAGATATATGAATTTGGTCATGACCATATTTGGGGCAGTCGGGACTGAATCGTAGCTGATATAATGAAGTTCGAGTTTTTAACGAATTCTCAAAGGGGTTAGTACACGAAAATTTCTTGAAAATATCCCCGGGCAGATTCTTTTGATATTTTCACATAAATGGGTTCCAATGGATATATGAATTTGGTCACGACCTTATTTGAGGCAGTCGGGACTGAATCAGAGTAGATATAATGAAGTTCGATTTTTGACGAATTCTCAAAGGGGTTAGTACACGGGAATTTCATGAAATTACACCGGGAAGTTTCTTTTGATATTTTCACATAAATGGGTCCCTATGGATATATGAATTTGTTCACGACCATATTTGGGGCAGTCGGGACTAAATCGGAGCAGATATAACGAAGTTCGAGTTTTTGACGAGTTCTCAAAGGGGTTAGTACACAGGAATTTCATGAAAATTTCACCGGGAAGTTTCTTTTGATATTTTCACATAAATGGGTCCCTATGGATATATGAATTTGGTCACGACCATATTTTGTGCAATCGGGACTGAATCGGAGCAGATATAACGAAGTTCGAGTTTTTGACGAGTTCTCAAAGGGGTTAGTACACTGGAATTTCATGAAAATTTCACCGGGAAGTTTCGTTTGATATTTTCACATAAATGGGTCCCTATAGATATATGAATTTGGTCATGACCATATTTGGGGCAGTCGGGACTGAATCGTAGCTGATATAATGAAGTTCGAGTTTTTAACGAATTCTCAAAGGGGTTAGTACACGGGAATTTCTTAAAATATCCCGGGGCAGATTCTTTTGATATTTTCACATAAATGGGTTCCTATGGATATATGAATTTGGTCACGACCATATTTGAGGCAGTCGGGACTGAATCAGAACAGATATAATGAAGTTCGATTTTTTGACGAATTCTCAAAGGGGTTAGTACACGGGAATTTCATGAAAATTACACCGGGAGGTTTCTTTTGATATTTTCACATAAATGGGTCCCTATGGATATATTAATTTGGTCACGACCATATTGAGGCAATCGGGACTGAATCGGAGAAGATATAACGAAGTTCGATTTTTTGACGAATTCTCAAAGGGGTTAGTACACGGGAATTTCATGAAAATTTCACCGGGATGTTTCTTTGATATTTTCACATAAATGGATCCCTAAGGATATATGAATTTGGTCACGACCATATTTGGGGCAATCGGGACTGAATCGGAGCAGGTATAACGAAATTCGAGTTTTTAACGAATTCTCAAAGGGGTTAGTACACGGGAATTTCTTGAAAATATCCCCGGGCAGATTCTTTTGATATTTTCACATAAATGGGTTCCTATGGATATATGAATTTGGTCACGACCATATTTGGGGAATTCGGGACTGAATCGGAGCAGATATAATGAAGTTCGTTTTTTTGACGAATTCCAAAGGGTTAGTACACGGGAATTCATGAAAATTTCACCGGGAAGTTTCTTTTGATATTTTCACATAAATGGGTCCCTATGGATATATGAATTTGGTCACGACCATATTTGGGGAAATCGGGACTGAATCGGGGCAGATATAACGAAGTTCGAGTTTTTGACGAATTCTCAAAGGGGTTAGTACACTTGGAATTTCATTGAAAATTTCACCGGGAAGTTTCGTTTGATATTTTCACATAAATGGGTCCCTATAGATATATGAATTGGTCACGACCATATTTGAGGCAATCGGGACTGAATCGGAGAAGATATAACGAAGCTCGATTTTTTGACGAATTCTTAAAGGGGTTAGTACACGGGAATTTCATGAAAATTTTCACCGGGATGTTTCTTTTGATATTTTCACATAAATGGATCCCTATGGATATATGAATTTGGTCACGACCATATTTGGGGCATCGGGACTGAATCGGAGCAGATATAATGAAGTTCGATTTTTTGACGAATTCTCAAAGGGTTAGTACACGGGAATTTCATGAAATTTCACCGGGAAGTTTCTTTTGATATTTTCACATAAATGGGTCCCTATGGATATATGAATTTGGTCACGACCATATTGGGGAAATCGGGACTGAATCGGAGCAGATATAACGAAGTTCAAGTTTTTGACGAATTCTCAAAGGGGTTAGTACACTGGAATTTCATGAAAATTTCACCGGGAAGTTTCTTTTGATATTTTCACATAAATGGGTCCCTATGATATATGAATTTGGTCATGACCATATTTGGGGCAGTCGGGACTGAATCGTAGCTGATATAATGAAGTTCGAGTTTTTTAACGAATTCCTCAAAGGGGTTTAGTACACGGAAATTTCTTGAAATATCCCCGGGCAGATTCTTTTGATATTTTCACATAAATGGGTTCCAATGATATATGAATTTGGTCACGACCATATTTGAGGCAGTCGGGACTGAATCAGAGTAGATATAATGAAGTTCGATTTTTGACGAATTCTCAAAGGGGTTAGTACACGGGAATTTCATGAAAATTACACCGGGAAGTTTCTTTTGATATTTCACATAAATGGGTCCCTATGATATATGAATTTGTTCACGACCATATTTGGGGCAGTCGGGACTAAATCGGAGCAGATATAACGAAGTTCGAGTTTTTGACGAGTTCTCAAGGGGTTAGTACACAGGAATTTCATGAAATTTCACCGGGAAGTTTCTTTGATATTTTCACATAAATGGGTCCCTATGGATATATGAATTTGGTCACGACCATATTTGTGCATCGGGACTGAATCGGAGCAGATATAACGAAGTTCGAGTTTTTGACGAGTTCTCAAAGGGGTTAGTACACTGGAATTTCATGAAAATTTCACCGGGAAGTTTCGTTTGATATTTTCACATAAATGGGTCCCTATAGATATATGAATTTGGTCATGACCATATTTGGGGCAGTCGGGACTGAATCGTAGCTGATATAATGAAGTTCGAGTTTTTAACGAATTCTCAAAGGGGTTAGTACACGGGAATTTCTTTAAAATATCCCGGGCAGATTCTTTTGATATTTTCACATAAATGGGTTCCTATGGATATATGAATTTGGTCACGACCATATTTGAGGCAGTCGGGACTGAATCAGAACAGATATAATGAAGTTCGATTTTTTGACGAATTCTCAAAGGGGTTAGTACACGGGAATTTCATGAAAATTACACCGGGAGGTTTCTTTTGATATTTTCACATAAATGGGTCCCTATGGATATATTAATTTGGTCACGACCATATTTGAGGCAATCGGGACTGAATCGGAGAAGATATAACGAAGTTCGATTTTTTGACGAATTCTCAAAGGGTTAGTACACGGGAATTTCATGAAAATTTCACCGGGATGTTTCTTTTGATATTTTCACATAAATGGATCCCTAAAGATATATGAATTTGGTCACGACAATATTTGGGGCAATCGGGACTGAATCGGAGCAGGTATAACGAAATTCGAGTTTTTAACGAATTCTCAAAGGGTTAAGTACACGGGAATTTCTTGAAAATATCCCCGGGCAGATTCTTTTGATATTTTCACATAAATGGGTTCCTATGGATATATGAATTTGGTCACGACCATATTTGGGGAATTCGGGACTGAATCGGAGCAGATATAATGAAGTTCGGTTTTTTGACGAATTCTCAAAAGGGTTTGTACACGGGAATTTCATGAAAATTTCACCGGGAAGTTTCTTTTGATATTTTCACATAAATGGGTCCCTATGGATATATGAATTTGGTCACGACCATATTTGGGGAAATCGGGACTGAATCGGGGCAGATATAACGAAGTTCGAGTTTTGACGAATTCTCAAAGGGGTTAGTACATTGGAATTTCATGAAAATTTCACCGGGAAGTTTCGTTTGATATTTTCACATAAATGGGTCCCTATAGATATATGAATTTGGTCACGACCATATTTGAGGCAATCGGGACTGAATCGGAGAAGATATAACGAAGCTCGATTTTTTGACGAATTCTTAAAGGGGGTTAGTACACGGGAATTTCATGAAAATTTCACCGGGATGTTTCTTTTGATATTTTCACATAAATGGATCCCTAAGGATATATGAATTTGGTCACGACCATATTTGGGGCAATCGGGACTGAATCGGAGCAGGTATAACGAAGTTCGAGTTTTGACGAATTCTCAAAGGGGTTAGTACATTGGAATTTCATGAAATTACACCGGGAGGTTTCTTTTGATATTTTCACATAAATGGGTCCCTATGGATATATGAATTTGGTCACGACCATATTTGAGGCAATCGGGACTGAATCGGAGAAGATATAACGAAGCTCGATTTTTTGACGAATTCTTAAAGGGGGTTAGTACACGGGAATTTCATGAAAATTCACCGGGAGGTTTCTTTTGATATTTTCACATAAATGGATCCCTAAGGATATATGAATTTGGTCACGACCATATTTGGGGCAATCGGACTGAATCGGAGCAGGTATAATGAAATTCGAGTTTTTGACGATTCTCAAAGGGTTAAGTACACAGGAATTTCTTGAAAATATCCCGGGCAGATTCTTTTGATATTTCACATAAATGGGTTCCTATGGATATATGAATTTGGTCACGACATATTTGGGGAATTCGGGACTGAATCGGAGGCAGATATAATGAAGTTCGGTTTTTTGACGAATTTCAAAGGGTTAGTACACGGGAATTTCATGAAAATTTCACCGGGAAGTTCTTTTGATATTTTCACATAATGGGTCCCTATGGATATATGAATTTGGTCACGACCATATTGGGGCAATCGGACTGAATCGGAGCAGATATAACGAAGTTCGAGTTTTTGACGAGTTCTCAAAGGGGTTAGTACACTGAATTTCATGAAAATTCACCGGGAAGTTTCGTTTGATATTTTCACATAAATGGGTCCCTATAGATATATGAATTTGGTCATGACCATATTTGGGGGCAGTCGGGACTGAATCGTAGCTGATATAATGAAGTTTCGAGTTTTTAACGAATTCCAAAGGGGTTAGTACACGGAATTTCTTGAAAATATCCCCGGGCAGATTCTTTTGATATTTTCACATAAATGGGGTTCCAATGGATATATGAATTTGGTCACGACCATATTTGAGGCAGTCGGGACTGAATCAGAGTAGATATAATGAAGTTCGATTTTTTGACGAATTCTCAAAGGGGTTAGTACCGGGAATTTCATGAAAATTACACCGGAAGTTTCTTTTGATATTTCAACATAAATGGGTCCCTATGGATATATTAATTTGGTCACGACCATATTTGATGCAATCGGACTGAATCGGAGAAGATATAACGAAGTTCTATTTTTTGACGAATTCTCAAGGGGTTAGTACACGGGAATTTCATGAAAATTTCACCGGGATGTTTCTTTTGATATTTTCACATAAATGGATCCCAAGGATATATGAATTTGGTCACGACCATATTTGGGGCATCGGGACTGAATCGGAGCAGGTATATACGAAATTCGAGTTTTTAACGAATTCTCAAAGGGTTAAGTACACGGAATTTCTTGAAAATATCCCCGGGCAGATTCTTTTGATATTTTCACATAAATGGGTTCCTATGGATATATGAATTTGGTCACGACCATATTTGGGGCATTCGGGACTGAATCGAGAGCAGATATAATGAAGTTCGGTTTTTTGACGAATTCTCAAAAGGGTTAGTACACGGAATTCATGAAAATTCACCGGGAAGTTTCTTTTGATATTTTCACATAAATGGGTCCCTATGGATATATGAATTTGGTCACGACCATATTTGAGGAAATCGGGACTGAATCGGGAAGATATAACGAAGTTCGAGTTTTTGACGAATTCTCAAAGGGGGTTAGTACATTGGAATTTCATGAAATTTCACCGGGAGTTTCGTTTGATATTTTCACATAAATGGGTCCCTATAGATATATGAATTTGGTCACGACCATATTGAGGCAATCGGGACTGATCGAGAAGATATAACGAAGCTCGAGTTTTTGACGAATTCTTAAAGGGGTTAGTACACGGGAATTTCATGAAAATTTCCCCGGGATGTTCTTTTGATATTTTCACATAAATGGATTCCTATGGATATATGAATTTGGTCACGACCATATTTGGGGCATCGGACTGAATCGGAGCAGGTATAACGAAGTTCGAGTTTTTGACGAATTCTCAAAGGGTTTAGTACATTGGATTTCATGAAAATTTCACGGGAGGTTTCTTTGATATTTTCACATAAATGGGTCCCTATGGATATATGAATTTGGTCACGACCATATTGGGGCAATCGGGACTGAATCGGAGCAGATATAACGAAGTTCGAGTTTTTGACGATTCTTAAAGGGGGTTAGTACACGGGAATTTCATGAAAATTTCACCGGGAAGTTTCTTTTGATATTTTCACATAAATGGGTCCCTATAGATATATGAATTTGGTCACGACCATATTTGGGGCATCGGGACTGAATCGTAGCTAGATATAATGAAGTTCGAGTTTTTGACGAATTCTCAAAGGGGTTAGTACACGGGCATTTCATGAAAATTACACCGGGAAGTTTATTTTGATATTTTCACATAAATGGGTCATATGGATATATGAATTTGGTCACGACCCATATTTGGGCAGTCGGGACTGAATCAGAACAGATATAATGAAGTTTCGATTTTTTGACGAATTCTCAAAGGGTTAGTACACGGAATTTCATGAAAATTACACCGGGAGTTTCTTTGATATTTTCACATAAATGGGTCCCTATGGATATATGAATTTGGTCACGACCATATTGAGGCAGCGTGACTGAATCGGAGCAGATATAATGAAGTTCGATTTTTTGACGAATTCTCAAGGGGTTAGTACACGGGAATTTCATGAAAATTACACCGGGAAGTTTCTTTGATATTTTCACATAAATGGGTCCCTTTGGATATATGAATTTGGTCACGACCATATTTGGGGCAGTCAGGGACTGAATCGGAGCAGATATAATGAAGTTCTATTTTTTGACGAATTCTCAAAGGGTTAGTACACGGGAATTTCTTGAAATATCCCGGGCAGATTCTTTGATATTTTCACATAAATGGGTCCTATGGATATATGAATTTGGTCACGACCATATTTGAGGCAGTCGGACTGATCAGAGCAGATATAATGAAGTTCGATTTTTTGACGAATTCTCAAAGGGGTTAGTACACGGGAATTTCATGAAAATTACACCGGGAAGTTTCTTTTGATATTTTCACATAAATGGGTTCCTATGGATATATGAATTTGTCACGACCATATTTGGGCAGTCGGGACTGAATCGGAGCAGATATAATGAAGTTCGATTTTTTGACGAATTCTCAAAGGGGTTAGTACACGGGAATTTCATTGAAAATTACACCGGAAGTTTCTTTTGATATTTTACATAAATGGGTCCCTATGGATATCTTATTGGTCCGACCATATTTGGGGCAATCGGACTGAATCGGAGCGATATAACGAAGTTCGATTTTTTGACGAATCTCAAAGGGGGTTAGTACACTGGAATTTCATGAAAATTTCACCGGGAAGTGTTCTTTTGATATTTTTCACATAAATGGGTCCTATAGGATATATGAATTTGGTCACGACCATATTTGGGCAAATCGGGGACTGAATCGGAGCAGGATATAATGAATTTCGAGTTTTGACGAATTCTCAAGGGGTTAGTACACAGGAATTTCTTGAAAATATCCCCGGGCAGATTCTTTTGATATTTTCACATAAATGGGTTCCTATGGATATATGAATTTGGTCACGACCATATTTGAGGCAGTCGGGACTGATCGGACAGATATAATGAAGTTCGATTTTTTGACGAATTCTCAAAGGGGTTAGTACACGGGAATTTCATGAAAATTACATCGGGAGGTTTCTTTTGATATTTCACATAAATGGGTCCCTATGGATATATGAATTTGGTCACGACCATATTTGAGGCAGTCGGGACTGAAGCATGATCAGATATAATGAAGTTCTATTTTTTGAACGAATTCTCAAGGGGTTAGTACACGGGAATTTTCATGAAAATTTCACCGGATTATTCTTTTGCTATTTTCACATAAATGGGTTCCTATGGATATATGAATTTGGTCACGACCATATTTGGGGCATCGGGACTGAATCGGAGCAGATATACGAAATTCGAGTTTTTGACGAATTCTCAAAGGGTTAGTACACGGGAATTTCATGAAAATTTCACCGGGAAGTTTCTTTTGATATTTTCACATAAATGGGTCCCTATGGATATATGAATTTGGTCACGACCATATTTGGGGCATTCGGACTGATCGGAGCAGGAATATAATGAAGTTCGAGTTTTTGACGAATTCTCAAAGGGTGTTAGTACACTGGAATTTCATGAAAATTTCACCGGGAAGTTTCTTTTGATATTTTCACATAAATGGGTTCCCTATAGATATATGAATTTGGTCATGACCATATTTGGGGCAGTCGGGACTGGAATCGTAGGCGATATAATGAAGTTCGAGTTTTTAACGAATTCTCAAAGGGTTAGTACACGGGAATTTCATGAAAATTTACCGGGAATTTCTTTTGATATTTTCACATAAATGGGTCCCTATTGATATATGAATTTGGTCACGACATATTTGGGCAGTCGGGACTGAATCGTATCAGATATAAGAAGTTCGATTTTTTGACGAATTCTCAAAGGGTTAGTACACGGAATTTCATGAAATTATCACCGGGAAGTTTCTTTTGATATTTTCACATAAATGGGTCCCTATGGATATATGGATTTGTCAGACCATATTTGGGGCAGTCGGGACTGAATCGAGCAGATATAATGAAGTTCTATTTTTTGACGAATTCTCAAAGGGGGTTAGTACACGGAATTTCATGAAAATTCACCGGGAAGTTTCTTTTGATATTTCACATAAATGGGTCCCTATGGATATATGAATTTGTTCACGACCATATTTGGGGCAGTCGGGACTGAATCGGAGCTAGATATAATGAAGTTCTATTTTTAACGAATTCTCAAAGGGGTTAGTACACGGGAATTTCATGAAAAGTAATCACCGGCAGATTCTTTTGATATTTTCACATAAATGGGTTCCTATGGATATATGAATTTGGTCACGACCATATTTTGAGGCAGTCGGACTGAATCAGAGCAGATATAATGAAGTTCGATTTTTTGACGAATTCTCAAAGGGGTTAGTACACGGGAATTTCATGAAAATTACACCGGGAGGTTTCTTTGGATTTTCACATAAATGGGTCCCTATGAGATATATGAATTTGGTCACGACCATATTGGGCAGTCGGGATTGAATCGGAGCAGATATAATGAAGTTCGATTTTTTGACGAATTCTCAAAGGGGTTAGTACACGGGAATTTCATGAAAATTACCCCGGAAGTTTCTTTTGATATTTTCACATAAATGGGTCCCAATGGATATATGAATTTGGTTCACGACCATATTTGGGCAGTCGGGACTGAATCGGAGCAGATATAATGAAGTTCGATTTTTGACGAATTCTCAAAGGGTGTTAGTACACGGGAATTTCATGAAAATATACACCGGGAAGTTTCTTTGATATTTTCACATAAATGGGTCCCTATGGATATATGAATTTGGTCACGACCATATTTGGGGGCAATCGGACTGAATCGGGCAGATATAATGAAGTTCGATTTTTTGACGAATTCTCAAGGGGGTTAGTACACGAGGAATTTCATGAAAATTACACCGGGAAGTTTCTTTTGATATTTTCACATAAATGGGTCCCTATGGATATATGAATTTGGTCACGACCATATTTGGGGCAGCTGGACTGAATCGGAGCAGATATAATGAAGTTCGATTTTTTGACGAATTCTCAAAGGGGTTGAGTACACGGAAATTTCATGAAAATTATCACCGGGATTTTCTTTTGATATTTCACATAAATGGGTCCCTATGGATATATGAATTTGGTCACGACCATATTTGAGGCAGTCGGGACTGAATCAGAGCAGATATAATGAAGTTCGATTTTTTAACGAATTCTCAAAGGGGGTTAGTACACGGGAATTTCATGAAAATTCACCGGGAAGTTCTTTTGATATTTTCACATAAATGGGTCCTATGGATATATGAATTTGGTCACGACCATATTTGGGGCAATCGGACTGAATCGGAGCAGATATAATGAAGTTCGAGTTTTTGACGAATTCTCAAAGGGGTTTGTACACTGGAATTCATGAAATTTCACTGGGAAGTTTCGTTTGATATTTTCACATAAATGGGTCCCTATAGATATATGAATTTGGTCATGACCATATTTGGGGCAGTCAGGACTGAATCGTAGCTGATATAATGAATTTCGAGTTTTATTAACGAATTCTCAAAGGGGTTAGTACACGGGAATTTCTTGAAAATATCCCGGGCAGATTCTTTTGATATTTTCACATAAATGGGTTCCAATGGATTTATGAATTTGGTCACGACCATATTTGAGGCAGTCGAGACTGAATCGAGCAATATAATGAAGTTCGATTTTTTGACGAATTCTTAAAGGGGTAGTACACGGGAATTTCATGAAAATTACACCGGGAAGTTTCTTTTGATATTTTCACATAAATGGGCCCTATGATATATGAATTTTGTCACGACCATATTTGGGGCAGTCGGACGGAATCGGAGCAGATATAATGAAGTTCTAGTTTTTTACGATTCTCAAAGGGGTTAGTACACGGGAATTTCTTGAAATATCCCCGGGCAGATTCTTTTGATATTTTCACATAAATGGGTTCCTATGGATATATGAATTTGGTCACGACCATATTTGAGGCAGTCGGGACTGAATCAGAGCAGATATAATAAGTTCGATTTTTTGACGAATTCTCAAAGGGGTTGTACACGGGAATTTCATGAAAATTACACCGGGAAGGTTTCTTTTGATATTTTCACATAAATGGGTCCCTATGGATATATGAATTTGGTCACGACCATATGTGGGGCAAGTCGGGACTGAATCGGAGCAGATATAACGAAGTTCGATTTTTGACGAATTCTCAAAGGGTTAGTACACGGGAATTTCTTGAAAATTCCACCGGCAGATTCTTTTGATATTTTCACATAAATGGGTCCCTATGGATATATGAATTTGGTCACGACATATTTGAGGCAGTCGGGACTGAATCGGAGCAGATATAATGAAGTTCTATTTTTGACGAATTCTCAAAGGGGTTAGTACACGGGAATTTCTTGAAAATATCCCCGGGCAGATTCTTTTGATATTTTCACATAAATGGGTTCCTATGATATATGAATTTGTCACGACCATATTTGGGGCAGTCGGGACTGAATCGAGCTAGATATAATGAAGTTTGATTTTTTGACGAATTCTCAAAGGGGTAGTACACGGGAATTTCATTGAAAATATACCGGGCAGAGTTCTTTGATATTTCACATAAATGGGTCCTATGGATATATGAATTTGGTCACGACCATATTTGGGCAGTCGGGACTGAATCGGAGCAGATATAATGAAGTTCTATTTTTTGACGAATTCTCAAAGGGGTTAGTACACGGGAATTTCATGAAAATTTCCACCGGGAAGTTTCTTTTGATATTTTTCACATAAATGGGTCCCTATGGATATATGAATTTGGTCACGACCATATTTGGGGCAGTCGGGACTGAATCGGAGCAGATATAATGAAGTTCGATTTTTGACGAATTCTCAAAGGGGTTAGTACACGGGAATTTCATTAAAATTCCACCGGGAAGTTTCTTTTGATATTTTCACATAATGGGTCCCTATGATATATGAATTTGGTCACGACCATATTTGGGGCAGTCGGGACTGAATCGGAGCAGATATAAGGAAGTTCGAGTTTTTGACGAATTCTCAAAGGGGTTTAGTACACGGAATTTCATGAAAATTTCACCGGAAGTTTCTTTTGATATTTTCACATAAATGGGTCCCTATGGATATATGAATTTGGTCACGACCATATTTGGGCAGTCGGGACTGATCGAGTCAGATATAATGAAGTTCGATTTTTTAACGAATTCTCAAAGGGGTTAGTACACGGGAATTTCATGAAATATCCCCGGGCAGATTCTTTGATATTTTCACATAAATGGGTTCCCTATGGATATATGAATTTGGTCACGACCATATTTGAGGGCAGTCGGGACTGAATCGAGCAGATATAATGAAGTTCGATTTTTTGACGAATTCTCAAAGGTTTAGTACACGGGAATTTCATGAAAATTACACCGGGAGGTTTCTTTTGATATTTTCACATAAATGGGTCCCTATGGATATATGAATTTGGTCACGACCATATTTGGGGCATCGGGACTGAATCGGAGCAGATATAACGAAGTTCTATTTTTTGACGAATTCTCAAAGGGTTTAGTACACGGGAATTTCATGAAAATTATCCCCGGGCAGAGTTCTTTTGATATTTTCACATAAATGGGTCCCTATGGATATATGAATTTGTCACGACCATATTTGGGGCAGTCGGACTGAATCGAGCAGATATAATGAAGTTCGATTTTTTGACGAATTCTCAAAGGGGTTATAACACGGGAATTTCATGAAAATTACACCGGGAAGTTTTCTTTGATATTTTCACATAAAGGGGTCCTATGATATATGAATTTGGTCACGACCATATTTGGGGCATCGGGACTGATCGGAGCAGATATAATGAGTTCTATTTTTTGACGAATTCTCAAAGGGGTTAGTACACGGGAATTTCATGAAAATTTCACCGGGAAGTTTCTTTTGATATTTTCACATAAATGGGTCCCTATGGATATATGAATTTGGTCACGACCATATTTGGGGCAAGTCGGGACTGAATCGGAGCAGATATAATGAAGTTCGATTTTTGACGAATTCTCAAAGGGGTTAGTACACGGGAATTTCATTGAAAATTTCACCGGGCAGTTTCTTTTGATATTTTCACATAAATGGGTCCCTAGGATATATGAATTTGGTCACGACCATATTTGGGCAGTCGGGACTGAATCGGAGCAGATATAATGAAGTTCTATTTTTTGACGAATTCTCAAAGGGGTTAGTACACGGGAATTTCATGAAAATTTCCCCGGGAGTTTCTTTTGATATTTTCACATAAATGGGTCCCTATGGATATATGAATTTGTCACGACCATATTTGGGGCAGTCGGGACTGAATCGGAGCAGATATAATGAAGTTCTATTTTTTGACGAATTCTCAAAGGGGTTAGTACACGGGAATTTCATGAAATTCACCCGGGAAGTTTCTTTTGATATTTTCACATAAATGGGTCCCTATGGATATATGAATTTGGTCACGACCATATTTGGGGCAGTCGGGACTGAATCGGAGCAGATATAATGAAGTTCGATTTTTTGACGAATTCTCAAAGGGGTTAGTACACGGGAATTTCATGAAAATTACACCGGGAAGTTCTTTTGATATTTTCACATAAATGGGTCCCTATGGATATATGAATTTGGTCACGACCATATTTGGGGCAGTCGGGACTGAATCGTAGCTGATATAATGAAGTTCGATTTTTGACGAATTCTCAAAGGGGTTAGTACACGGGAATTTCATGAAAATTACACCGAGAAGTTTCTTTTGATATTTTCACATAAATGGGTCCCTATGATATATGAATTTGGTCACGACCATATTTGGGGCAGTCGGACTGAATCGGAGCAGATATAATGAAGTTCGATTTTTTGACGAATTCTCAAAGGGGTTAGTACACGGGAATTTCATGAAAATTATCACCGGGCAGATTCTTTTGATATTTTCACATAAATGGGTTCCTATGGATATATGAATTTGGTCACGACCATATTTGAGGCAGTCGGGACTGAATCAGAGCTAGATATAATGAAGTTCGATTTTTTGACGAATTCTCAAAGGGTTAGTACACGGGAATTTCATGAAAATTACACCGGGAAGTTTCTTTTGATATTTTCACATAAATGGGTCCCTATGGATATATGAATTTGGTCACGACCATATTTGGGGCAGTCGGGACTGAATCGGAGCAGATATAATGAAGTTCTATTTTTTGACGAATTCTCAAAGGGGTTAGTACACGGGAATTTCATGAAAATTTCACCGGGAGTTTCTTTTGATATTTTCACATAAATGGGTCCCTATGGATATATGAATTTGGTCACGACCATATTTGGGGCAGTCGGGACTGAATCGGAGCAGATATAATGAAGTTTCTATTTTTTGACGAATTCTCAAAGGGGTTAGTACACGGGAATTTCTATGAAAATTATCACCGGGAGAGTTCTTTGATATTTCACATAAATGGGTCCTATGGATATATGAATTTGGTCACGACCATATTTGAGGCAGTCGGGACTGAATCAGACAGATATAACGAAGTTCGATTTTTGACGAATTCTCAAAGGGGGTTAGTACACGGGAATTTCATGAAAATTACACCGGGAGTTTCTTTTGATATTTTCACATAAATGGGTCCCTATGGATATATGAATTTGGTCACGACCATATTTGGGGCAATCGGGACTGAATCGAGCAGATATAACGAAGTTCGATTTTTTGACGAATTCTCAAAGGGGTTAGTACACGGGAATTTCAATGAAAATTTCACGGGAGTTTCTTTTGATATTTTCACATAAATGGGTCCCTATAGGATATATGATTTGGTCACGACCATATTTGGGGCAGTCGGGACTGAATCGAGCTGATATAATGAAGTTCGATTTTTTAACGAATTCTCAAAGGGGTTAGTACACGGGAATTTCATGAAAATTACACCGCAGAGTTTCTTTTGATATTTTCACATAAATGGGTCCCTATGGATATATGAATTTGGTCACGCCATATTTGAGGCAGCCGGACTGAATCGGAGCAGATATAATGAAGTTCGATTTTTTGACTAATTCTCAAGGGTTAGTACACGGGAATTTCATGAAATTACACCGGGAAGTTTCTTTTGATATTTTCACATAAATGGATCCCTATGGATATATGAATTTGGTCACGACCATATTTGGGGCAGTCGGGACTGAATCGGAGCCGATATAATGAAGTTCTATTTTTTGACGAATTCTCAAAGGGGTTAGTACACGGGAATTTTTTGAAAATTATCCCCGGGAAGATTCTTTTGATATTTTCACATAAATGGGTCCCTATGGATATATGAATTTGGTCACGACCATATTTGGGGCAGTCGGGACTGAATCGGAGCAGATATAATGAAGTTCTATTTTTTGACGAATTCTCAAAGGGGTTAGTACACGGGAATTTTTGAAAATATCCCCGGGCAGATTCTTTTGATATTTTCACATAAATGGGTTCCTATGGATATATGAATTTGGTCACGACCATATTTGAGGCAGTCGGGACTGAATCAGAGCAGATATAATGAAGTTCGATTTTTTGACGAATTCTCAAAGGGGTTTGTACACGGGAATTTCATGAAAATTACACCGGGAGGTTTCTTTTGATATTTTCACATAATGGGTCCCTATGGATATATGAATTTGGTCACGACCATATTTGGGGCAGTCGGGACTGAATCGGAGCAGATATAACGAAGTTCGATTTTTGACGAATTCTCAAAGGGGTTAGTACACGGGAATTTCATGAAAATTTCACCGGGAAGTTTTCTTTGATATTTTCACATAAATGGGTCCCTATGGATATATGAATTTGGTCACGACCATATTGGGGAGTCAGACTGAATCGGAGCTGATATAATGAAGTTCGATTTTTGACGAATTCTCAAGGGGTTAGTACACGGGAATTTCTGAAATATCCCCGGTAGATTCTTTTGATATTTTCACATAAATGGGTTCCAATGGATATATGAATTTGGTCACGACCAGATTTGAGGCAGTCGGACTGAATCAGAACAGATATAAATGAAGTTCGATTTTTGACGAATCTCAAAGGGGTTTAGTACACGGGAATTTCATGAAATTACCCGGGCAGATTCTTTTGATATTTTCACATAAATGGGTCCCTATGGATATATGAATTTGGTCACGACCATTTTGGGGCAGTTGGGAACTGAATCGGAGCAGATATAAGAAGTTCTATTTTTTGACGAATTCTCAAGGGGTTAGTACACGGGAATTTCATGAAAATATCCCTGGGCAGTTCTTTTGATATTTTCACATAAATGGGTCCCTATGGATATATGAATTTGTCACGACCATATTTGGGGCAGTCGGGACTGAATCGGAGCAGATATAATGAAGTTCGATTTTTTGACGAATTCTCAAGGGGTTAGTACACGGAATTTCTTGAAAATATCCCCGGGCAGATTCTTTTGATATTTTCACATAAATGGGTCCTATGGATATATGAATTTGGTCACGACCATATTTGAGGCAGTCGGACTGAATCGGAAGCAGATATAATGAAGTTCGATTTTTGACGAATTCTCAAAGGGGTTAGTACACGGGAATTTCATGAAAATTACACCGGAAGTTTCTTTTGATATTTTCACATAAATGGGTCCCTATGGATATATGATTTGTTCACGACCATATTTGGGGCAAGTCGGACTGAATCGGAGCAGATTAATGAAGTTCGATTTTTTGACGAATTCTCAAAGGGGTTAGTACACTGGAATTTCATGAAAATTTCACCGGGAAGTTTCTTTGATATTTTCACATAAATGGGTCCTATAGATATATGAATTTGGTCATGACCATATTTGGGGCAGTCGGACTGAATCGTAGCTGATATAATGAATTTCGAGTTTTTACGAATTCTCAAGGGGTTAGTACACGGGAATTTCTTGAAAATATCCCGGCAGATTCTTTTGATATTTCACATAAATGGGTTCCAATGGATATATGAATTTGGTCACGACCATATTTGAGGCAGTCGGACTGATCGGAGCAGATATAATGAAGTTCGATTTTTTGACGAATTCTCAAAGGGGTTAGTACACGGGAATTTCATGAAAATTACACCGGGAAGTTTCTTTTGATATTTTCACATAAATGGGTCCCTATGGATATATGAATTTGTTCACGACCATATTTGGGGCAGTCGGACTGAATCGGAGCAGATATAATGAAGTTCTATTTTTTGACGAATTCTCAAAGGGGTTAGTACACGGGAATTTTTGAAAATATCCCCGGGCAGATTCTTTTGATATTTTCACATAAATGGGTTCCTATGGATATATGAATTTGTCACGACCATATTTGAGGCAGTCGGGACTGAATCAGAAGCAGATATAATGAAGTTCGATTTTTTGACGAATTCTCAAAGAGGGTTAGTACACGGGAATTTCATGAAAAATTACACCGGGAAGTTTCTTTTGATATTTTCACATAAATGGGTCCCTATGGATATATGAATTTGGTCACGACCATATTTGGGGCAGTCGGGACTGAATCGGAGCAGATATAATGAAGTTCGATTTTTGACGAATTCTCAAAGGGGTTAGTACACGGGAATTTCATGAAAATTACACCGGGCAGTTCTTTTGATATTTTCACATAAATGGGTCCTATGGATATATGAATTTGGTCACGACCATATTTGGGGCAGTCGGGACTGAATCGGAGCAGATATAATGAAGTTCGATTTTTTAACGAATTCTCAAAGGGGGTTAGTACACGGGAATTTCATGAAAATTACACCGGTAAGTTTCTTTTGATATTTTCACATAAATGGATCCCTATGGATATATGAATTTGGTCACGACCATATTTGGGCAGTCGGGACTGAATCGGAGCAGATATAATGAAGTTCGATTTTTTACGAATTCTCAAAGGGGTTAGTACACGGGAATTTCATGAAATTATCCCCGGGCAGATTTCTTTTGATATTTTCACATAAATGGGTCCTATGGATATATGAATTTGGTCACGACCATATTTGGGGCAGTCGGGACTGAATCGGAGCAGATATAATGAAGTTCTATTTTTTGACGAATTCTCAAAGGGGTTAGTACACGGGAATTTCATGAAAATTACACCGGGAAGTTTCTTTTGATATTTTCACATAAATGGGTCCCTATGGATATATGATTTGGTCACGACCATATTTGGGGCAGTCGGGACTGAATCGGAGCAGATATAATGAAGTTCGATTTTTTGACGAATTCTCAAAGGGGTTAGTACACGGAATTTCATGAAAATTTCCCGGGAAGATTTCTTTTGATATTTCACATAAATGGGTCCCTATGGATAGATGAATTTGGTCACGACCATATTTGGGGCAGTCGGGACTGAATCGTAGCTGATATAATGAAGTTTCGAGTTTTTAACGAATTCTCAAAGGGGTTAGTACACGGGAATTTCTTGAAATATCCCCGGGCAGATTCTTTTGATATTTCACATAAATGGGTTCCTATGGATATATGAATTTGTCACGACCATATTTGAGGCAGTCGGGACTGAATCAGAGCAGATATAATGAAGTTCGATTTTTTGACGAATTCTCAAAGGGGGTTAGTACACGGGAATTCATGAAAATTACACCGGAAGTTTCTTTTGATATTTTCACATAAATGGGTCCCTATGGATATATGAATTTGGTCACGACCATATTTGAGGCAGTCGGGACTGATCGGAGCAGATATAATGAAGTTCGATTTTTTGACGAATTCTCAAAGGGGTTAGTACACGGGAATTTCATGAAAATTACACCGGAAGTTTCTTTTGATATTTCACATAAATGGGTCCCTATGGATATATGAATTTGGTCACGACCATATTTGGGGCAGTCGGGACTGAATCGAGCAGATATAAGAAGTTCGATTTTTTGACGAATTCTCAAAGGGGTTAGTACACGGGAATTTCTTGAAAATATCCCCGGGCAGATTCTTTTGATATTTTCACATAAATGGGTTCCAATGATATATGAATTTGTCACGACCATATTTGAGGCAGTCGGGACTGAATCAGAGTAGATATAATGAAGTTCGATTTTTTGACGAATTCTCAAAGGGGTTAGTACACGGGAATTTCATGAAAATTACACCGGGAAGTTTCTTTGATATTTTCACATAAAGGGGGTTGTAGTACACGGGAATTTCTTGAAAATTATTCCCGGGCAGATTCTTTTGATACTTTCACATAATGGGTTCCTATGGATATATGAAATTGGTCACGACCATATTTGAGGCAGTCGGGACTGAATCAGAGTAGATATAATGAAGTTCGATTTGTTGACGAATTCTCAAAGGGGTTCAGTACACGTTAATTTCATGAATATTACACCGTGAAGGTTCTTCTTTTGATATTTTCACATAAATGGGTCCACTATGGATATGTGATTTGGTCACGACCATATTTGGGGCAAGTCGGGACTGAATCGGAGCAGATATAACGAAGTTCGATTTTTGACGAATTCTCAAAGGGGTTAGTACACGGAATTTCATGAAAATTTCACCGGGAAGTTTCTTTTGATATTTTCACATAAATGGGGTCCCTAAGGATATATGAATTTGGTCACGACCATATTTGGGGCATCGGGACTGAATCGTAGCTGATATAATGAAGTTCGAGTTTTGACGAATTCTCAAAGGGGTTAGTACACGGGAATTTCTGAAAATATCCCCGGGCAGATTCTTTTGATATTTCACATAAATGGGTCCCTATGGATATATGAATTTGGTCACGACCATATTTGGGGCAGTCGGGACTGAATCGGAGCAGATATAATGAAGTTCTATTTTTGACGAATTCTCAAAGGGGTTAGTACACGGGAATTTCATTGAAAATATCCCCGGGTAGATTCTTTTGATATTTTCACATAAATGGGTCCTATGGATATATGAATTTGGTCACGACCATATTTGAGGCAGTCGGGACTGAATCAGAGCAGATATAATGAAGTTCGATTTTTTGACGAATTCTCAAAGGGGTTTGTACACGGGAATTTCATGAAAATTACACCAGGAGGTTTCTTTTGATATTTCACATAAATGGGTCCCTATGGATATATGAATTTGGTCACGACCATATTTGGGGCAATCGGGACTGAATCGGAGTAGATATAACGAAGTTCGATTTTTTGACGAATTCTCAAAGGGTAACGTACACGGGAATTTCATGAAAATTTCACGGGGAAGTTTTTTTTGATATTTTCACATAAATGGGTCCCTGTGGATATATGAATTTGGTCACGACCATATTTGGGGCAGTCAGGACTGAATCGGAGCAGATATAATGAAGTTCTATTTTTTGACGAATTCTCAAAGGGGTTAGTACACGGGAATTTCTTGAAATTATCCCCGGGTAGATTCTTTTGATATTTTCACATAAATGGGTTCCTATGGATATATGAATTTGGTCACGACCATATTTGAGGCAGTCGGGACTGAATCAGAACAGATATAATGAAGTTCGATTTTTTGACGAATTCTCAAAGGGGTTAGTACACGGGAATTTCATGAAAATTACACCGGGAGGTTTCTTTTGATATTTTCACATAAATGGGTCCATATGGATATATGAATTTGGTCACGACCATATTTGGGGCAATCGGGACTGAATCGGAGTAGATATAACGAAGTTCGATTTTTTGACGAATTCTCAAAGGGGTTGTACACGGGAATTTCATGAAAATTTCACCGGGAAGTTTCTTTTGATATTTTCACATAAATGGGTCCCTAAGGATATATGAATTTGGTCACGACCATATTTGGGGCATCGGGACTGAATCGTAGCTGATATAATGAAGTTCGAGTTTTTGACGAATTCTCAAAGGGGTTAGTACACGGGAATTTCTTGAAAATATCCCCGGGCAGATTCTTTTGATACTTTCACATAAATGGGTCCCTAAGGATATATGAATTTGGTCACGACCATATTTGGGGCAGTCGGCGCTGAATCGGAGCAGATATAATGAAGTTCTATTTTTTGAGGAATTCTCAAAGGGGTTAGTACACGGGAATTCCATGAAAATTTCACCGGGAAGTTTTTTTTGATATTTTCACATAAATGGGTCCCTGTGGATATATGAATTTGGTCACGACTATATTTGGTGCAGTCAGGACTGAATCGGAGCAGATATAATGAAGTTCTATTTTTTGACGAATTCTCAAAGGGGTTAGTACACGGGAATTTCTTGAAATTATCCCCGGGCAGATTCTTTTGATATTTTCACATAAATGGGTTCCTATGGATATATGAATTTGGTCACGACCATATTTGAGGCAGTCGGGACTGAATCAGAACAGATATAATGAAGTTCGATTTTTTGACGAATTCTCAAAGGGGTTAGTACACGGGAATTTCATGAAAATTACACCGGGAGGTTTCTTTTGATATTTTCACATAAATGGGTCCATATGGATATATGAATTTGGTCACGACCATATTTGGGGCAATCGGGACTGAATCGGAGCAGATATAACGAAATTCGATTTTTTGACGAATTCTCAAAGGGGTTAGTACACGGGAATTTCATGAAAATTTCACCGTGAAGTTTCTTTTGATATTTTCACATAAATGGGTCCCTAAGGATATATGAATTTGGTCACGACCATATTTGGGGCATCGGGACTGAATCGTAGCTGATATAATGAAGTTCGAGTTTTTGACGAATTCTCAAAGGGGTTAGTACACGGGAATTTCTTGAAAATATCCCCGTTCTTTTGATACTTTCACATAAATGGGTCTGTAAGGATATATGAATTTGGTCACAACCATATTTAGGGCAGTCGGCACTGAATCGGAGCAGATATAATGAAGTTCTATTTTTTGACGAATTCTCAAAGGGGTTAGTACACGGGAATTTCTTGAAATTATCCCCGGGCAGATTCTTTTGATATTTTCACATAAATGGGTCCCTATGGATATATGAATTTGGTCACGACCATATTTGGGGCAGTCGGGACTGAATCGGAGCAGATGTAATGAAGTTCTATTTTTTGAGGAATTCTCAAAGGGGTTAGTACACGGGAATTTCTTGAAATTATCCCCGGGCAGATTCTTTTGATATTTTCACTTAAATGGGTCCCTATGGATATATGAATTTGGTCACGACCATATTTGGGGCAATCGGGACTGAATCAGAGCAGATATAACGAAGTTCAATTTTTTGACGAATTCTCAAAGGGGTTAGTACACGGGAATTTCTTGAAAATATCCCCGGGCAGATTCTTTTGATACTTTCACATAAATGGGTTCCTATGGATATATGAATTTGGTCACGACCATATTTGAGGAAGTCGGGACTGAATCAGAGTAGATATAATGAAGTTCGATTTTTTGACGAATTCTCAAAGGGGTTAGTACACGGGAATTTCATGAATATTACACCGGGAAGTTTCTTTTGATATTTTCACATAAATGGGTCCCTAAGGATATGTGAATTTGGTCACGACCATATTTGGGGAAGTCGGGAATGAATCGGAGTAGATATAATGAAGTTCGACTTTTTGACGAATTCTCAAAGGGGTTAGTACACGGGAATTTCATGAAAATTTCACCGGGAAGTTTCTTTTGATATTTTCACATAAATGGGTCCCTATGGATATATTAAATTGGTCACGACCATATTTGGGGCATCGGGACTGAATCGTAGCTGATATAATGAAGTTCGAGTTTTTGACGAATTCTCAAAGGGGTTAGTACACGGGAATTTCTTGAAAATATCCCCGGGCAGATCCTTTTGATACTTTCACATAAATGGGACCCTATGGATATATGAATTAATTCATGACCATATTTGGGGCAGTCGGGACTGAATCGGAGCAGATATAATGAAGTTCTATTTTTTGACGAATTCTGAAAGGGGTTAGTACACGGGAATTTCTTGAAAATATCCCCGGGTAGATTCTTTTGATATTTTCACATAAATGGGTTCCTATGGATATATGAATTTGGTCACGACCATATTTGAGGCTGTCGGGACTGAATCAGAACAGATATAATGAAGTTCGATTTTTTGACGAATTCTCAAAGGGGTTTGTACACGGGAATTTCATGAAAATTACACCAAGAGGTTTCTTTTGATAATTTCACATAAATGGGTCCCTATGGATATATGAATTTGGTCACGACCATATTTGGGGCAATCGGGACTGAATCGGAGTAGATATAACGAAGTTCGATTTTTTGACGAATTCTCAAAGGGTAACGTACACGGGAATTCATGAAAATTTCACGGGGAAGTTTTTTTTGATATTTTCACATAAATGGGTCCCTGTGGATATATGAATTTGGTCACGACCATATTTGGGGCAGTCAGGACTGAATCGGAGCAGATATAATGAAGTTCTATTTTTTGACGAATTCTCAAAGGGGTTAGTACACGGGAATTTCTTGAAATTATCCCCGGGTAGATTCTTTTGATATTTTCACATAAATGGGTTCCTATGGATATATGAATTTGGTCACGACCATATTTGAGGCAGTCGGGACTGAATCAGAACAGATATAATGAAGTTCGATTTTTTGACGAATTCTCAAAGGGGTTAGTACACGGGAATTTCATGAAAATTACACCGGGAGGTTTCTTTTGATATTTTCACATAAATGGGTCCATATGGATATATGAATTTGGTCACGACCATATTTGGGGCAATCGGGACTGAATCGGAGCAGATATAACGAAGTTCAATTTTTTGACGAATTCTCAAAGGGGTTAGTACACGGGAATTTCATGAAAATTTCACCGGGAAGTTTCTTTTGATATTTTCACATAAATGGGTCCCTAAGGATATATGAATTTGGTCACGACCATATTTGGGGCATCGGGACTGAATCGTAGCTGATATAATGAAGTTCGAGTTTTTGACGAATTCTCAAAGGGGTTAGTACACGGGAATTTCTTGAAAATATCCCCGGGCAGATTCTTTTGATACTTTCACATAAATGGGTCCCTAAGGATATATGAATTTGGTCACGACCATATTTGGGGCAGTCGGCGCTGAATCGGAGCAGATATAATGAAGTTCTATTTTTTGAGGAATTCTCAAAGGGGTTAGTACACGGGAATTCCATGAAAATTTCACCGGGAAGTTTTTTTTGATATTTTCACATAAATGGGTCCCTATGGATATATGAATTTGGTCACGACTATATTTGGTGCAGTCAGGGACTGAATCGGAGCAGATATAATGAAGTTCTATTTTTTGACGAATTCTCAAAGGGGTTAGTACACGGGAATTTCTTGAAATTATCCCCGGGCAGATTCTTTTGATATTTTCACATAAATGGGTTCCTATGGATATATGAATTTGGTCACGACCATATTTGAGGCAGTCGGGACTGAATCAGAACAGATATAATGAAGTTCGATTTTTTGACGAATTCTCAAAGGGGTTAGTACACGGGAATTTCATGAAAATTACACCGGGAGGTTTCTTTTGATATTTTCACATAAATGGGTCCCTATGGATATATGAATTTGGTCACGACCATATTTGGGGCAATCGGGACTGAATCGGAGCAGATATAACGAAGTTCGATTTTTTGACGAATTCTCAAAGGGGTTAGTACACGGGAATTTCATGAAAATTTCACCGTGAAGTTTCTTTTGATATTTTCACATAAATGGGTCCCTAAGGATATATGAATTTGGTCACGACCATATTTGGGGCATCGGGACTGAATCGTAGCTGATATAATGAAGTTCGAGTTTTTGACGAATTCTCAAAGGGGTTAGTACACGGGAATTTCTTGAAAATATCCCCGGAGTTCTTTTGATACTTTCACATAAATGGGTCCCTATAGGATATATGAATTTGGTCACGACCATATTTAGGGCAGTCGGCACTGAATCGGAGCAGATATAATGAAGTTTTATTTTTGACGAATTCTCAAAGGGGTTAGTACACGGGAATTTCTTGAAATTATCCCCGGGCAGATTCTTTTGATATTTTCACATAAATGGGTCCCTATGGATATATGAATTTGGTCACGACCATATTTGGGGCAGTCGGGACTGAATCGGAGCAGATATAATGAAGTTCTATTTTTTGACGAATTCTCAAAGGGGTTAGTACACGGGAATTTCTTGAAATTATCCCCGGGCAGATTCTTTTGATATTTTCACATAAATGGGTCCCTATGGATATATGAATTTGGTCACGACCATATTTGGGGCAGTCGGGACTGAATCAGAGCAGATATAACGAAGTTCAATTTTTGACGAATTCTCAAAGGGGTTAGTACACGGGAATTTCTTGAAAATATCCCCGGGCAGATTCTTTTGATACTTTCACATAAATGGGTTCCTATGGATATATGAATTTGGTCACGACCATATTTGAGGAAGTCGGGACTGAATCAGAGTAGATATAATGAAGTTCGATTTTTTGACGAATTCTCAAAGGGGTTAGTACACGGGAATTTCATGAAAATTACACCGGGAAGTTTCTTTTGATATTTTCACATAAATGGGTCCCTAAGGATATATGAATTTGGTCACGACCATATTTGGGGAAGTCGGGAATGAATCGGAGTAGATATAATGAAGTTCGACTTTTTGACGAATTCTCAAAGGGGTTAGTACACGGGAATTTCATGAAAATTTCACCGGGAAGTTTCTTTTGATATTTTCACATAAATGGGTCCCTATGGATATATGAATTTGGTCACGACCATATTTGGGGCAGTCGGGACTGAATCGTAGCTGATATAATGAAGTTCGAGTTTTTGACGAATTCTCAAAGGGGTTAGTACACGGGAATTTCTTGAAAATATCCCCGGGCAGATTCTTTTGATATTTTCACATAAATGGGTCCCTATGGATATATGAATTTGGTCATGACCATATTTGGGGCAGTCGGGACTGAATCGGAGCAGATATAATGAAGTTCGATTTTTTGACGAATTCTCAAAGGGGTTAGTACACGGGAATTTCTTGAAAATATCCCCGGGCAGATTCTTTTGATATTTTCACATAAATGGGTTCCTATGGATATATGAATTTGGTCACGACCATATTTGAGGCAGTCGGGACTGAATCAGAGCAGATATAATGAAGTTCGATTTTTTGACGAATTCTCAAAGGGGTTAGTACACGGGAATTTCATGAAAATTACACCGGGAAGGTTTCTTTTGATATTTTCACATAAATGGGTCCCTATGGATATATGAATTTGGTCACGACCATATTTGGGGCAATCGGGACTGAATCGGAGCAGATATAACGAAGTTCGATTTTTTGACGAATTCTCAAAGGGTTAGTACACGGGAATTTCATGAAAATTTCACCGGGAAGTTTCTTTTGATATTTTCACATAAATGGGTCCCTATGGATATATGAATTTGGTCACGACCATATTTGGGGCAGTCGGACTGAATCGGAGCAGATATAATGAAGTTCTATTTTTTGACGAATTCTCAAAGGGGTTAGTACACGGGAATTTCTTGAAAATTATCCCCGGGAAGATTCTTTTGATATTTTCACATAAATGGGTTCCTATGGATATATGAATTTGGTCACGACCATATTTGAGGCAGTCGGGACTGAATCAGAAGCAGATATAATGAAGTTCGATTTTTGACGAATTCTCAAAGGGGTTAGTACACGGGAATTTCATGAAAATTACACCGGGAGTTTCTTTTGATATTTTCACATAAATGGGTCCCTATGGATATATGAATTTGGTCACGACCATATTTGGGGCAATCGGGACTGAATCGGAGCAGATATAACGAAGGTACACGGGAATTTCATGAAAATTTCACCGGGAAGTTTCTTTTGATATTTTCACATAAATGGGTCCCTATGGATATATGAATTTGGTCACGACCATATTTGGGGCAGTCGGGACTGAATCGTAGCTAGATATAATGAAGTTCGAGTTTTTGACGAATTCTCAAAGGGGTTAGTACACGGGAATTTCTTGAAAATATCCCCGGGCAGATTCTTTTGATATTTTCACATAAATGGGTCCCTATGGATATATGAATTTGGTCACGACCATATTTGGGGCAGTCGGGACTGAATCGGAGCAGATATAATGAAGTTCGATTTTTTGACGAATTCTCAAAGGGGTTAGTACACGGGAATTTCATGAAAATTTCACCGGGAAGTTTCTTTTGATATTTTCACATAAATGGGTCCCTATGGATATATGAATTTGGTCACGACCATATTTGGGGCAGTCAGGACTGAATCGGAGCAGATATAATGAAGTTCTATTTTTTGACGAATTCTCAAAGGGGTTAGTACACGGGAATTTCTTGAAATTATCCCCGGGCAGATTCTTTTGATATTTTCACATAAATGGGTTCCTATGGATATATGAATTTGGTCACGACCATATTTGAGGCAGTCGGGACTGAATCAGAACAGATATAATGAAGTTCGATTTTTTGACGAATTCTCAAAGGGGTTAGTACACGGGAATTTCATGAAAATTACACCGGGAGGTTTCTTTTGATATTTTCACATAAATGGGTCCCTATGGATATATGAATTTGGTCACGACCATATTTGGGGCAATCGGGACTGAATCGGAGCAGATATAACGAAGTTCGATTTTTTGACGAATTCTCAAAGGGGTTAGTACACGGGAATTTCATGAAAATTTCACCGGGAAGTTTCTTTTGATATTTTCACATAAATGGGTCCCTATGGATATATGAATTTGGTCACGACCATATTTGGGCAGTCGGGACTGAATCGAGCAGATATAATGAAGTTCGAGTTTTTGACGAATTCTCAAAGGGGTTAGTACACGGGAATTTCTTGAAAATATCACCGGGAGTTCTTTTGATATTTTCACATAAATGGGTCCCTATGGATATATGAATTTGGTCACGACCATATTTGGGCAGTCGGACTGAATCGGAGCAGATATAATGAAGTTCGATTTTTTGACGAATTCTCAAAGGGGTTAGTACACGGGAATTTCATGAAAATTATCACCGGGAAGTTCTTTTGATATTTTCACATAAATGGGTCCCTATGGATATATGAATTTGGTCACGACCATATTTGGGGCAGTCGGGACTGAATCGGAGCAGATATAATGAAGTTCTATTTTTTGACGAATTCTCAAAGGGGTTAGTACACGGGAATTTCTTGAAATTATCCCCGGGCAGATTCTTTTGATATTTTCACATAAATGGGTCCCTATGGATATATGAATTTGGTCACGACCATATTTGGGGCAGTCGGGACTGAATCGGAGCAGATATAATGAAGTTCGATTTTTTGACGAATTCTCAAAGGGGTTAGTACACGGGAATTTCATGAAAATATCCCCGGGCAGATTCTTTTGATATTTTCACATAAATGGGTCCCTATGGATATATGAATTTGGTCACGACCATATTTGGGCAGTCGGGACTGAATCGGAGCAGATATAATGAAGTTCGATTTTTTGACGAATTCTCAAAGGGGTTAGTACACGGGAATTTCATGAAAATTACACCGGGAAGTTTCTTTTGATATTTTCACATAAATGGGTCCCTATGGATATATGAATTTGGTCACGACCATATTTGGGCAGTCGGGACTGAATCGGAGCAGATATAATGAAGTTCGATTTTTTGACGAATTCTCAAAGGGGTTAGTACACGGGAATTTCATGAAAATTTCACCGGGAAGTTCTTTTGATATTTTCACATAAATGGGTCCCTATGGATATATGAATTTGGTCACGACCATATTTGGGGCAGTCGGGACTGAATCGGAGCTAGATATAATGAAGTTCGAGTTTTTAACGAATTCTCAAAGGGGTTAGTACACGGGAATTTCTTGAAAATATCCCCGGGCAGATTCTTTTGATATTTTCACATAAATGGGTCCCTATGGATATATGAATTTGGTCACGACCATATTTGGGGCAGTCGGGACTGAATCGGAGCAGATATAATGAAGTTCGATTTTTTGACGAATTCTCAAAGGGGTTAGTACACGGGAATTTCATGAAAATTATCACCGGGAAGATTCTTTTGATATTTTCACATAAATGGGTCCCTATGGATATATGAATTTGGTCACGACCATATTTGAGGCAGTCGGGACTGAATCGAGCAGATATAATGAAGTTCGATTTTTTGACGAATTCTCAAAGGGGTTAGTACACGGGAATTTCATGAAAATTATCACCGGGAAGTTTCTTTTGATATTTTCACATAAATGGGTCCCTATGGATATATGAATTTGGTCACGACCATATTTGGGGCAGTCGGGACTGAATCGGAGCAGATATAATGAAGTTCGATTTTTTGACGAATTCTCAAAGGGGTTAGTACACGGGAATTTCATGAAAATTTCACCGGGAAGTTTCTTTTGATATTTTCACATAAATGGGTCCCTATGGATATATGAATTTGGTCACGACCATATTTGGGGCAGTCGGGACTGAATCGGAGCAGATATAATGAAGTTCTATTTTTTGACGAATTCTCAAAGGGGTTAGTACACGGAATTTCTTGAAATATCCCCGGGCAGATTCTTTTGATATTTTCACATAAATGGGTTCCTATGGATATATGAATTTGGTCACGACCATATTTGAGGCAGTCGGGACTGAATCAGAGCAGATATAATGAAGTTCGATTTTTTGACGAATTCTCAAAGGGGTTAGTACACGGGAATTTCATGAAAATTACACCGGGAAGTTTCTTTTGATATTTTCACATAAATGGGTCCCTATGGATATATGAATTTGGTCACGACCATATTTGGGGCAGTCGGGACTGAATCGGAGCAGATATAATGAAGTTCGATTTTTTGACGAATTCTCAAAGGGGTTAGTACACGGGAATTTCATGAAAATTATCACCGGGAAGTTTCTTTTGATATTTTCACATAAATGGGTCCCTATGGATATATGAATTTGGTCACGACCATATTTGGGGCAGTCGGGACTGAATCGGAGCAGATATAATGAAGTTCGATTTTTTGACGAATTCTCAAAGGGGTTAGTACACGGGAATTTCATGAAAATATCCCCGGGCAGTTTCTTTTGATATTTTCACATAAATGGGTCCCTATGGATATATGAATTTGGTCACGACCATATTTGGGGCAGTCGGGACTGAATCGGAGCAGATATAATGAAGTTCGATTTTTTGACGAATTCTCAAAGGGGTTAGTACACGGGAATTTCATGAAAATTACACCGGGAAGTTTCTTTTGATATTTTCACATAAATGGGTCCCTATGGATATATGAATTTGGTCACGACCATATTTGGGGCAGTCGGGACTGAATCGGAGCAGATATAATGAAGTTCTATTTTTTGACGAATTCTCAAAGGGGTTAGTACACGGGAATTTCATGAAAATATCACCGGGAAGATTCTTTTGATATTTTCACATAAATGGGTCCCTATGGATATATGAATTTGGTCACGACCATATTTGAGGCAGTCGGGACTGAATCAGAGCAGATATAATGAAGTTCGATTTTTTGACGAATTCTCAAAGGGGTTAGTACACGGGAATTTCATGAAAATTACACCGGGAAGTTCTTTGATATTTTCACATAAATGGGTCCCTATGGATATATGAATTTGGTCACGACCATATTTGGGGCAGTCGGGACTGAATCGGAGCAGATATAATGAAGTTCGATTTTTTGACGAATTCTCAAAGGGGTTAGTACACGGGAATTTCATGAAAATTTCACCGGGAAGTTTCTTTTGATATTTTCACATAAATGGGTCCCTATGGATATATGAATTTGGTCACGACCATATTTGGGGCAGTCGGGACTGAATCGGAGCAGATATAATGAAGTTCGATTTTTTGACGAATTCTCAAAGGGGTTAGTACACGGGAATTTCATGAAAATTATCACCGGGAAGTTCTTTTGATATTTTCACATAAATGGGTCCCTATGGATATATGAATTTGGTCACGACCATATTTGGGGCAGTCGGGACTGAATCGGAGCAGATATAATGAAGTTCGATTTTTTGACGAATTCTCAAAGGGGTTAGTACACGGGAATTTCATGAAAATTACACCGGGAAGTTCTTTTGATATTTTCACATAAATGGGTCCCTATGGATATATGAATTTGGTCACGACCATATTTGGGGCAGTCGGGACTGAATCGGAGCAGATATAATGAAGTTCGATTTTTTGACGAATTCTCAAAGGGGTTAGTACACGGGAATTTCATGAAAATTTCACCGGGAAGTTTCTTTTGATATTTTCACATAAATGGGTCCCTATGGATATATGAATTTGGTCACGACCATATTTGGGGCAGTCGGGACTGAATCGGAGCAGATATAATGAAGTTCTATTTTTTGACGAATTCTCAAAGGGGTTTGTACACGGGAATTTCTTGAAAATATCCCCGGGCAGATTCTTTTGATATTTTCACATAAATGGGTCCCTATGGATATATGAATTTGGTCACGACCATATTTGGGGCAGTTGGGACTGAATCGGAGCAGATATAATGAAGTTCGATTTTTTGACGAATTCTCAAAGGGGTTAGTACACGGGAATTTCATGAAAATTACACCGGGAAGTTTCTTTTGATATTTTCACATAAATGGGTCCCTATGGATATATGAATTTGGTCACGACCATATTTGGGGCAGTCGGGACTGAATCGGAGCAGATATAATGAAGTTCGATTTTTTGACGAATTCTCAAAGGGGTTAGTACACGGGAATTTCATGAAAATTACACCGGGAAGTTTCTTTTGATATTTTCACATAAATGGGTCCCTATGGATATATGAATTTGGTCACGACCATATTTGGGGCAGTCGGGACTGAATCGGAGCAGATATAATGAAGTTCGATTTTTTGACGAATTCTCAAAGGGGTTAGTACACGGGAATTTCATGAAAATTATCACCGGGAAGTTTCTTTTGATATTTTCACATAAATGGGTCCCTATGGATATATGAATTTGGTCACGACCATATTTGGGGCAGTCGGGACTGAATCGGAGCAGATATAATGAAGTTCTATTTTTTGACGAATTCTCAAAGGGGTTAGTACACGGGAATTTCTTGAAAATATCCCCGGGCAGATTCTTTTGATATTTTCACATAAATGGGTTCCTATGGATATATGAATTTGGTCACGACCATATTTGAGGCAGTCGGGACTGAATCAGAACAGATATAATGAAGTTCGATTTTTTGACGAATTCTCAAAGGGGTTAGTACACGGGAATTTCATGAAAATTACACCGGGAGGTTTCTTTTGATATTTTCACATAAATGGGTCCCTATGGATATATGAATTTGGTCACGACCATATTTGGGGCAGTCGGGACTGAATCGGAGCAGATATAATGAAGTTCGATTTTTTGACGAATTCTCAAAGGGGTTAGTACACGGGAATTTCATGAAAATTCACCGGGAAGTTTCTTTTGATATTTTCACATAAATGGGTCCCTATGGATATATGAATTTGGTCACGACCATATTTGGGCAGTCGGGACTGAATCGGAGCAGATATAATGAAGTTCGATTTTTTGACGAATTCTCAAAGGGGTTAGTACACGGGAATTTCATGAAAATTCACCGGGAAGTTTCTTTTGATATTTTCACATAAATGGGTCCCTAGGATATATGAATTTGGTCACGACCATATTTGGGCAGTCGGGACTGAATCGGAGCAGATATAATGAAGTTCGATTTTTTGACGAATTCTCAAAGGGGTTAGTACACGGGAATTTCATGAAAATTACACCGGGAAGTTTCTTTTGATATTTTCACATAAATGGGTCCCTATGGATATATGAATTTGGTCACGACCATATTTGGGGCAGTCGGGACTGAATCGGAGCAGATATAATGAAGTTCGATTTTTTGACAAATTCTCAAAGGGGTTAGTACACGGGAATTTCATGAAAATTTCAACAGGAAGTTTCTTTTGATATTTTCACATAAATGGGTCACTATGGATATATGAATTTGATCACGACCATATTTGGGGCAGTCGGGACTGAATCGTAGCAGATATAATGAAGTTCGATTTTTTGACGAATTCTCAAAAGGGTTAGTACACAGGAATTTCTTGAAAATATCCCCGGGCAGATTCTTTTGGTATTTTCACATAAATGGGTTCCTATGGATATATGAATTTGGTCACGACCATATTTGGGGCAGTCGGGACTGAATCGAGCAGATATAATGAAGTTCGATTTTTTGACGAATTCTCAAAGGGGTTAGTACACGGGAATTTCATGAAAATTACACCGGGAAGTTTCTTTTGATATTTTCACATAAATGGGTCCCTATGGATATATGAATTTGGTCACGACCATATTTGGGGCAGTCGGGACTGAATCGGAGCAGATATAATGAAGTTCGATTTTTTGACGAATTCTCAAAGGGGTTAGTACACGGGAATTTCATGAAAATTTCACCGGGAAGTTTCTTTTGATATTTTCACATAAATGGGTCCCTATGGATATATGAATTTGGTCACGACCATATTTGGGGCAGTCGGGACTGAATCGGAGCAGATATAATGAAGTTCGATTTTTTGACGAATTCTCAAAGGGGTTTGTACACGGGAATTTCTTGAAAATATCCCCGGGCAGATTCTTTTGATATTTTCACATAAATGGGTCCCTATGGATATATGAATTTGGTCACGACCATATTTGGGGCAGTCGGGACTGAATCGGAGCAGATATAATGAAGTTCTATTTTTTGACGAATTCTCAAAGGGGTTAGTACACGGGAATTTCTTGAAAATATCCCCGGGAAGATTCTTTTGATATTTTCACATAATTGGGTTCCTATGGATATATGAATTTGGTCACGACCATATTTGAGGCAGTCGGGACTGAATCGAGCAGATATAATGAAGTTCGATTTTTTGACGAATTCTCAAAGGGGTTAGTACACGGGAATTTCATGAAAATTACACCGGGAAGTTTCTTTTGATATTTTCACATAAATGGGTCCCTATGGATATATGAATTTGGTCACGACCATATTTGGGGCATCGGGACTGAATCGGAGCAGATATAACGAAGTTCGATTTTTGACGAATTCTCAAAGGGGTTAGTACACGGGAATTTCATGAAAATTTCACCGGGAAGTTTCTTTTGATATTTTCACATAAATGGGTCCCTATGGATATATGAATTTGGTCACGACCATATTTGGGGCAGTCGGGACTGAATCGGAGCAGATATAATGAAGTTCTATTTTTTGACGAATTCTCAAAGGGGTTAGTACACGGGAATTTCTTGAAAATATCCCCGGGCAGATTCTTTTGATATTTTCACATAAATGGGTTCCTATGGATATATGAATTTGGTCACGACCATATTTGAGGCAGTCGGGACTGAATCAGAGCAGATATAATGAAGTTCGATTTTTTGACGAATTCTCAAAGGGGTTAGTACACGGGAATTTCATGAAAATTACACCGGGAGTTTCTTTTGATATTTTCACATAAATGGGTCCCTATGGATATATGAATTTGGTCACGGCCATATTTGGGGCAATCGGGACTGAATCGGGGCAGATATAATGAACGTACACGGGAATTTCATGAAAATTTCACCGGGAAGTTTCTTTTGATATTTTCACATAAATGGGTCCCTATGGATATATGAATTTGGTCACGACCATATTTGGGGCAGTCGGGACTGAATCGAGCAGATATAATGAAGTTCGAGTTTTTGACGAATTCTCAAAGGGGTTAGTACACGGGAATTTCTTGAAAATATCCCCGGGCAGATTCTTTTGATATTTTCACATAAATGGGTTCCTAATGGATATATGAATTTGGTCACGACCATATTTGGGCAGTCGGACTGAATCGGAGCAGATATAATGAAGTTCGATTTTTTGACGAATTCTCAAAGGGGTTAGTACACGGGAATTTCATGAAAATTTCACCGGGAAGTTTCTTTTGATATTTTCACATAAATGGGTCCCTATGGATATATGAATTTGGTCACGACCATATTTGGGGCAGTCGGGACTGAATCGGAGCAGATATAATGAAGTTCTATTTTTGACGAATTCTCAAAGGGGTTAGTACACGGGAATTTCTTGAAAATATCCCCGGGCAGATTCTTTTGATATTTTCACATAAATGGGTTCCTATGGATATATGAATTTGGTCACGACCATATTTGAGGCAGTCGGGACTGAATCAGAGCAGATATAATGAAGTTCGATTTTTTGACGAATTCTGAAAGGGGTTAGTACACGGGAATTTCATGAAAATTACACCGGGAAGTTTCTTTTGATATTTTCACATAAATGGGTCCCTATGGATATATGAATTTGGTCACGACCATATTTGGGGCAGTCGGGACTGAATCGGAGCAGATATAATGAAGTTCGATTTTTTGACGAATTCTCAAAGGGGTTAGTACACGGGAATTTCATGAAAATTTCACCGGGAAGTTTCTTTTGATATTTTCACATAAATGGGTCCCTATGGATATATGAATTTGGTCACGACCATATTTGGGGCAGTCGGGACTGAATCGTAGCTGATATAATGAAGTTCGATTTTTTGACGAATTCTCAAAGGGGTTAGTACACGGGAATTTCATGAAAATATCACCGGGAAGTTCTTTTGATATTTTCACATAAATGGGTCCTATGGATATATGAATTTGGTCACGACCATATTTGGGCAGTCGGGACTGAATCGGAGCAGATATAATGAAGTTCTATGTTTTGACGAATTCTCAAAGGGGTTTGTACACGGGAATTACATGAAAATTACACCGGGCAGATTCTTTTGATATTTTCACATAAATGGGTCCCTATGGATATATGAATTTGTTCACGACCATATTTGGGGCAGTCGGGACTGAATCGGAGCAGATATAATGAAGTTCGATTTTTTGACGAATTCTCAAAGGGGTTAGTACACGGGAATTTCATGAAAATTATCACCGGGAAGTTCTTTTGATATTTTCACATAAATGGGTCCCTATGGATATATGAATTTGGTCACGACCATATTTGGGGCAGTCGGGACTGAATCGGAGCAGATATAATGAAGTTCGATTTTTTGACGAATTCTCAAAGGGGTTAGTACACGGGAATTTCTTGAAAATATCCCCGGGCAGATTCTTTTGATATTTTCACATAAATGGGTCCTATGGATATATGAATTTGGTCACGACCATATTTGGGCAGTCGGGACTGAATCAGAGCAGATATAATGAAGTTCGATTTTTTGACGAATTCTCAAAGGGGTTAGTACACGGGAATTTCATGAAAATTACACCGGGAAGTTTCTTTTGATATTTTCACATAAATGGGTCCCTATGGATATATGAATTTGGTCACGACCATATTTGGGGCAGTCGGGACTGAATCGGAGCAGATATAATGAAGTTCGATTTTTTGACGAATTCTCAAAGGGGTTAGTACACGGGAATTTCATGAAAATTTCACCGGGAAGTTTCTTTTGATATTTTCACATAAATGGGTCCCTATGGATATATGAATTTGGTCACGACCATATTTGGGGCAGTCGGGACTGAATCGGAGCAGATATAATGAAGTTCGATTTTTTGACGAATTCTCAAAGGGGTTAGTACACGGGAATTTCATGAAAATATCCCCGGGAAGTTCTTTTGATATTTTCACATAAATGGGTCCCTATGGATATATGAATTTGGTCACGACCATATTTGGGGCAGTCGGGACTGAATCGGAGCAGATATAATGAAGTTCGATTTTTTGACGAATTCTCAAAGGGGTTAGTACACGGGAATTTCTTGAAAATATCCCCGGGAAGATTCTTTTGATATTTTCACATAAATGGGTCCTATGGATATATGAATTTGGTCACGACCATATTTGAGGCAGTCGGGACTGAATCAGAGCAGATATAATGAAGTTCGATTTTTTGACGAATTCTCAAAGGGGTTAGTACACGGGAATTTCATGAAAATTACACCGGGAAGTTTCTTTTGATATTTTCACATAAATGGGTCCCTATGGATATATGAATTTGGTCACGACCATATTTGGGGCAGTCGGGACTGAATCGGAGCAGATATAATGAAGTTCGATTTTTTGACGAATTCTCAAAGGGTTAGTACACGGGAATTTCATGAAAATTTCACCGGGAAGTTTCTTTTGATATTTTCACATAAATGGGTCCCTATGGATATATGAATTTGGTCACGACCATATTTGGGGCAGTCGGGACTGAATCGGAGCAGATATAATGAAGTTCTATTTTTTGACGAATTCTCAAAGGGGTTAGTACACGGGAATTTCTTGAAAATATCCCCGGGCAGATTCTTTTGATATTTTCACATAAATGGGTTCCTATGGATATATGAATTTGGTCACGACCATATTTGAGGCAGTCGGGACTGAATCAGAGCAGATATAATGAAGTTCGATTTTTTGACGAATTCTCAAAGGGGTTAGTACACGGGAATTTCATGAAAATTACACCGGGAGTTTCTTTTGATATTTTCACATAAATGGGTCCCTATGGATATATGAATTTGGTCACGACCATATTTGGGGCAGTCGGGACTGAATCGGAGCAGATATAATGAAGTTCTATTTTTTGACGAATTCTCAAAGGGGTTAGTACACGGGAATTTCATGAAAATTTCACCGGGAAGTTTCTTTTGATATTTTCACATAAATGGGTCCCTAAGGATATATGAATTTGGTCACGACCATATTTGGGGCAGTCGGGACTGAATCGTAGCTGATATAATGAAGTTCGAGTTTTTGACGAATTCTCAAAGGGGTTAGTACACGGGAATTTCTTGAAAATATCCCCGGGCAGATTCTTTTGATATTTTCACATAAATGGGTCCCTATGGATATATGAATTTGGTCACGACCATATTTGGGGCAGTCGGGACTGAATCGGAGCAGATATAATGAAGTTCGATTTTTTGACGAATTCTCAAAGGGGTTAGTACACGGGAATTTCATGAAAATTTCACCGGGAAGTTTCTTTTGATATTTTCACATAAATGGGTCCCTATGGATATATGAATTTGGTCACGACCATATTTGGGGCAGTCGGGACTGAATCGGAGCAGATATAATGAAGTTCTATTTTTTGACGAATTCTCAAAGGGGTTAGTACACGGGAATTTCTTGAAATTATCCCCGGGCAGATTCTTTTGATATTTTCACATAAATGGGTTCCTATGGATATATGAATTTGGTCACGACCATATTTGAGGCAGTCGGGACTGAATCGTAGCAGATATAATGAAGTTCGATTTTTTGACGAATTCTCAAAGGGGTTAGTACACGGGAATTTCATGAAAATTACACCGGGAGGTTTCTTTTGATATTTTCACATAAATGGGTCCCTATGGATATATGAATTTGGTCACGACCATATTTGGGGCAATCGGGACTGAATCGGAGCAGATATAACGAAGTTCGATTTTTTGACGAATTCTCAAAGGGGTTAGTACACGGGAATTTCATGAAAATTTCACCGGGAAGTTTCTTTTGATATTTTCACATAAATGGGTCCCTAAGGATATATGAATTTGGTCACGACCATATTTGGGGCATCGGGACTGAATCGTAGCTGATATAATGAAGTTCGAGTTTTTAACGAATTCTCAAAGGGTTAGTACACGGGAATTTCTTGAAAATATCCCCGGGCAGATTCTTTTGATATTTTCACATAAATGGGTCCTATGGATATATGAATTTGGTCACGACCATATTTGAGGCAGTCGGACTGAATCGGAGCAGATATAATGAAGTTCGATTTTTTGACGAATTCTCAAAGGGGTTAGTACACGGGAATTTCATGAAAATTTCACCGGGAAGTTTCTTTTGATATTTTCACATAAATGGGTCCCTATGGATATATGAATTTGGTCACGACCATATTTGGGGCAGTCGGGACTGAATCGGAGCAGATATAATGAAGTTCTATTTTTTGACGAATTCTCAAAGGGGTTTGTACACGGGAATTACATGAAAATTACACCGGGCAGATTCTTTTGATATTTTCACATAAATGGGTCCCTATGGATATATGAATTTGTTCACGACCATATTTGGGGCAGTCGGGACTGAATCGAGCAGATATAATGAAGTTCGATTTTTTGACGAATTCTCAAAGGGGTTAGTACACGGGAATTTCATGAAAATTACACCGGAAGTTTCTTTTGATATTTTCACATAAATGGGTCCCTATGGATATATGAATTTGGTCACGACCATATTTGGGGCAGTCGGGACTGAATCAGAGCAGATATAATGAAGTTCGATTTTTTGACGAATTCTCAAAGGGGTTAGTACACGGGAATTTCATGAAAATTACACCGGGAAGTTTCTTTTGATATTTTCACATAAATGGGTCCCTATGGATATATGAATTTGGTCACGACCATATTTGGGGCAGTCGGGACTGAATCGGAGCAGATATAATGAAGTTCGATTTTTGACGAATTCTCAAAGGGGTTAGTACACGGGAATTTCATGAAAATTTCACCGGGAAGTTTCTTTTGATATTTTCACATAAATGGGTCCCTATGGATATATGAATTTGGTCACGACCATATTTGGGGCAGTCGGGACTGAATCGTAGCTAGATATAATGAAGTTCGAGTTTTTGACGAATTCTCAAAGGGGTTAGTACACGGGAATTTCTTGAAAATATCCCCGGGAAGATTCTTTTGATATTTCACATAAATGGGTCCCTATGGATATATGAATTTGGTCACGACCATATTTGGGGCAGTCGGGACTGAATCGGAGCAGATATAATGAAGTTCTATTTTTTGACGAATTCTCAAAGGGGTTAGTACACGGGAATTTCTTGAAAATATCCCCGGGCAGATTCTTTTGATATTTTCACATAAATGGGTTCCTATGGATATATGAATTTGGTCACGACCATATTTGAGGCAGTCGGGACTGAATCAGAACAGATATAATGAAGTTCGATTTTTTGACGAATTCTCAAAGGGGTTAGTACACGGGAATTTCATGAAAATTACACCGGGAGGTTTCTTTTGATATTTTCACATAAATGGGTCCCTATGGATATATGAATTTGGTCACGACCATATTTGGGGCAATCGGGACTGAATCGGAGCAGATATAACGAAGTTCGATTTTTTGACGAATTCTCAAAGGGTTAGTACACGGGAATTTCATGAAAATTTCACCGGGAAGTTTCTTTTGATATTTTCACATAAATGGGTCCCTATGGATATATGAATTTGGTCACGACCATATTTGGGGCAGTCGGGACTGAATCGGAGTACACGGGAATTTCTTGAAATTATCCCCGGGCAGATTCTTTTGATATTTTCACATAAATGGGTTCCTATGGATATATGAATTTGGTCACGACCATATTTGAGGCAGTCGGGACTGAATCAGAACAGATATAATGAAGTTCGATTTTTTGACGAATTCTCAAAGGGGTTAGTACACGGGAATTTCATGAAAATTACACCGGGAGGTTTCTTTTGATATTTTCACATAAATGGGTCCATATGGATATATGAATTTGGTCACGACCATATTTGGGGCAATCGGGACTGAATCGGAGCAGATATAACGAAGTTCGATTTTTTGACGAATTCTCAAAGGGGTTAGTACACGGGAATTTCATGAAAATTTCACCGGGAAGTTTCTTTTGATATTTTCACATAAATGGGTCCCTAAGGATATATGAATTTGGTCACGACCATATTTGGGGCAGTCGGGACTGAATCGTAGCTGATATAATGAAGTTCGAGTTTTTGACGAATTCTCAAAGGGGTTAGTACACGGGAATTTCTTGAAAATATCCCCGGGCAGATTCTTTTGATACTTTCACATAAATGGGTCCCTATGGATATATGAATTTGGTCACGACCATATTTGGGGCAGTCGGGACTGAATCGGAGCAGATATAATGAAGTTCGATTTTTTGACGAATTCTCAAAGGGGTTAGTACACGGGAATTTCATGAAAATTTCACCGGGAAGTTTCTTTTGATATTTTCACATAAATGGGTCCCTATGGATATATGAATTTGGTCACGACCATATTTGGGGCAGTCGGGACTGAATCGGAGCAGATATAATGAAGTTCTATTTTTTGACGAATTCTCAAAGGGGTTAGTACACGGGAATTTCTTGAAATATCCCCGGGCAGATTCTTTTGATATTTTCACATAAATGGGTTCCTATGGATATATGAATTTGGTCACGACCATATTTGAGGCAGTCGGGACTGAATCAGAGCAGATATAATGAAGTTCGATTTTTTGACGAATTCTCAAAGGGGTTAGTACACGGGAATTTCATGAAAATTACACCGGGAGTTTCTTTTGATATTTTCACATAAATGGGTCCCTATGGATATATGAATTTGGTCACGACCATATTTGGGGCAATCGGGACTGAATCGGAGCAGATATAACGAAGTTCGATTTTTTGACGAATTCTCAAAGGGGTTAGTACACGGGAATTTCATGAAAATTTCACCGGGAAGTTTCTTTTGATATTTTCACATAAATGGGTCCCTATGGATATATGAATTTGGTCACGACCATATTTGGGGCAGTCGGGACTGAATCGGAGCAGATATAATGAAGTTCGAGTTTTTGACGAATTCTCAAAGGGGTTAGTACACGGGAATTTCATTGAAAATATCCCCGGGAAGTTCTTTTGATATTTTCACATAAATGGGTCCCTATGGATATATGAATTTGGTCACGACCATATTTGGGGCAGTCGGGACTGAATCGGAGCAGATATAATGAAGTTCGATTTTTTGACGAATTCTCAAAGGGGTTAGTACACGGGAATTTCATGAAAATTATCACCGGGAAGTTTCTTTTGATATTTTCACATAAATGGGTCCCTATGGATATATGAATTTGGTCACGACCATATTTGGGGCAGTCGGGACTGAATCGGAGCAGATATAATGAAGTTCTATTTTTTGACGAATTCTCAAAGGGGTTAGTACACGGGAATTTCATGAAAATTATCACCGGGAAGTTTCTTTTGATATTTTCACATAAATGGGTCCCTATGGATATATGAATTTGGTCACGACCATATTTGGGGCAGTCGGGACTGAATCGGAGCAGATATAATGAAGTTCGATTTTTTGACGAATTCTCAAAGGGGTTAGTACACGGGAATTTCATGAAAATATCACCGGGAAGTTCTTTTGATATTTTCACATAAATGGGTCCCTATGGATATATGAATTTGGTCACGACCATATTTGGGCAGTCGGGACTGAATCGAGCTAGATATAATGAAGTTCGATTTTTTGACGAATTCTCAAAGGGGTTAGTACACGGGAATTTCAAGAAAATTACACCGGGAAGTTTCTTTTGATATTTTCACATAAATGGGTCCCTATGGATATATGAATTTGGTCACGACCATATTTGGGGCAGTCGGGACTGAATCGGAGCAGATATAATGAAGTTCGATTTTTGACGAATTCTCAAAGGGGTTAGTACACGGGAATTTCATGAAAATTCACCGGGAAGTTTCTTTTGATATTTTCACATAAATGGGTCCCTATGGATATATGAATTTGGTCACGACCATATTTGGGGCATCGGGACTGAATCGGAGCTGATATAATGAAGTTCGAGTTTTTGACGAATTCTCAAAGGGGTTAGTACACGGGAATTTCTTGAAAATATCCCCGGGCAGATTCTTTTGATATTTTCACATAAATGGGTCCCTATGGATATATGAATTTGGTCACGACCATATTTGGGGCAGTCGGGACTGAATCGGAGCAGATATAATGAAGTTCGATTTTTTGACGAATTCTCAAAGGGGTTAGTACACGGGAATTTCTTGAAAATATCCCCGGGAAGATTCTTTTGATATTTTCACATAAATGGGTCCCTATGGATATATGAATTTGGTCACGACCATATTTGAGGCAGTCGGGACTGAATCAGAAGCAGATATAATGAAGTTCGATTTTTTGACGAATTCTCAAAGGGGTTAGTACACGGGAATTTCATGAAAATTACACCGGAGGTTTCTTTTGATATTTCACATAAATGGGTCCCTATGGATATATGAATTTGGTCACGACCATATTTGGGGCAATCGGGACTGAATCGTAGCTAGATATAACGAAGTTCGATTTTTTGACGAATTCTCAAAGGGTTAGTACACGGGAATTTCATGAAAATTTCACCGGGAAGTTTCTTTTGATATTTTCACATAAATGGGTCCCTATGGATATATGAATTTGGTCACGACCATATTTGGGGCAGTCGGGACTGAATCGGAGCAGATATAATGAAGTTCTATTTTTTGACGAATTCTCAAAGGGGTTAGTACACGGGAATTTCTTGAAATTATCCCCGGGCAGATTCTTTTGATATTTTCACATAAATGGGTTCCTATGGATATATGAATTTGGTCACGACCATATTTGAGGCAGTCGGGACTGAATCAGAACAGATATAATGAAGTTCGATTTTTTGACGAATTCTCAAAGGGGTTAGTACACGGGAATTTCATGAAAATTACACCGGGAGGTTTCTTTTGATATTTTCACATAAATGGGTCCCTATGGATATATGAATTTGGTCACGACCATATTTGGGGCAATCGGGACTGAATCGGAGCAGATATAACGAAGTTCGATTTTTTGACGAATTCTCAAAGGGGTTAGTACACGGGAATTTCATGAAAATTTCACCGGGAAGTTTCTTTTGATATTTTCACATAAATGGGTCCCTATGGATATATGAATTTGGTCACGACCATATTTGGGGCAGTCGGGACTGAATCGTAGCTGATATAATGAAGTTCGAGTTTTTGACGAATTCTCAAAGGGGTTAGTACACGGGAATTTCTTGAAAATATCCCCGGGCAGATTCTTTTGATATTTTCACATAAATGGGTCCCTATGGATATATGAATTTGGTCACGACCATATTTGGGGCAGTCGGACTGAATCAGAGCAGATATAATGAAGTTCGATTTTTTGACGAATTCTCAAAGGGGTTAGTACACGGGAATTTCATGAAAATTTCACCGGGAAGTTTCTTTTGATATTTTCACATAAATGGGTCCCTATGGATATATGAATTTGGTCACGACCATATTTGGGCAGTCGGGACTGAATCGGAGCAGATATAATGAAGTTCTATTTTTTGACGAATTCTCAAAGGGGTTAGTACACGGGAATTTCTTGAAATTATCCCCGGGCAGATTCTTTTGATATTTTCACATAAATGGGTTCCTATGGATATATGAATTTGGTCACGACCATATTTGAGGCAGTCGGGACTGAATCAGAAGCAGATATAATGAAGTTCGATTTTTTGACGAATTCTCAAAGGGGTTAGTACACGGGAATTTCATGAAAATTACACCGGGAGGTTTCTTTTGATATTTTCACATAAATGGGTCCCTATGGATATATGAATTTGGTCACGACCATATTTGGGGCAATCGGGACTGAATCGGAGCAGATATAACGAAGTTCAATTTTTTGACGAATTCTCAAAGGGGTTAGTACACGGGAATTTCATGAAAATTACACCGGGAAGTTTCTTTTGATATTTTCACATAAATGGGTCCCTAAGGATATATGAATTTGGTCACGACCATATTTGGGGCAGTCGGGACTGAATCGGAGCAGATATAATGAAGTTCGATTTTTTGACGAATTCTCAAAGGGGTTAGTACACGGGAATTTCATGAAAATTCACCGGGAAGTTCTTTTGATATTTTCACATAAATGGGTCCCTATGGATATATGAATTTGGTCACGACCATATTTGGGCAGTCGGGACTGAATCGGAGCAGATATAATGAAGTTCGATTTTTTGACGAATTCTCAAAGGGGTTAGTACACGGGAATTTCATGAAAATATCACCGGGCAGATTCTTTTGATATTTTCACATAAATGGGTTCCTATGGATATATGAATTTGGTCACGACCATATTTGAGGCAGTCGGGACTGAATCAGAGCAGATATAATGAAGTTCGATTTTTTGACGAATTCTCAAAGGGGTTAGTACACGGGAATTTCATGAAAATTACACCGGGAAGTTTCTTTTGATATTTTCACATAAATGGGTCCCTATGGATATATGAATTTGGTCACGACCATATTTGGGGCAGTCGGGACTGAATCGGAGCAGATATAATGAAGTTCGATTTTTTGACGAATTCTCAAAGGGGTTAGTACACGGGAATTTCATGAAAATATCACCGGGAGTTTCTTTTGATATTTTCACATAAATGGGTCCCTATGGATATATGAATTTGGTCACGACCATATTTGGGCAGTCGGGACTGAATCGAAGCAGATATAATGAAGTTCGATTTTTTGACGAATTCTCAAAGGGTTAGTACACGGGAATTTCATGAAAATATCACCGGGAAGATTCTTTTGATATTTTCACATAAATGGGTCCCTATGGATATATGAATTTGGTCACGACCATATTTGGGCAGTCGGGACTGAATCGAGCAGATATAATGAAGTTCGATTTTTTGACGAATTCTCAAAGGGGTTAGTACACGGGAATTTCATGAAAATTTCACCGGAAGTTTCTTTTGATATTTTCACATAAATGGGTCCCTAAGGATATATGAATTTGGTCACGACCATATTTGGGGCAGTCGGACTGAATCGGAGCTAGATATAATGAAGTTCGATTTTTTGACGAATTCTCAAAGGGGTTAGTACACGGGAATTTCTGAAAATTACACCGGGAGTTTCTTTTGATATTTTCACATAAATGGGTCCATATGGATATATGAATTTGGTCACGACCATATTTGGGGCAGTCGGGACTGAATCGGAGCAGATATAATGAAGTTCGATTTTTTGACGAATTCTCAAAGGGGTTAGTACACGGGAATTTCATGAAAATTTCACCGGGAAGTTTCTTTTGATATTTTCACATAAATGGGTCCCTATGGATATATGAATTTGGTCACGACCATATTTGGGGCAGTCGGGACTGAATCGTAGCTAGATATAATGAAGTTCGAGTTTTTGACGAATTCTCAAAGGGGTTAGTACACGGGAATTTCTTGAAAATATCCCCGGGCAGATTCTTTTGATATTTTCACATAAATGGGTCCCTATGGATATATGAATTTGGTCACGACCATATTTGGGGCAGTCGGGACTGAATCGGAGCAGATATAATGAAGTTCGATTTTTTGACGAATTCTCAAAGGGGTTAGTACACGGGAATTTCATGAAAATTACACCGGGAAGTTCTTTTGATATTTTCACATAAATGGGTCCCTATGGATATATGAATTTGGTCACGACCATATTTGGGGCAGTCGGGACTGAATCGAGCAGATATAATGAAGTTCGATTTTTTGACGAATTCTCAAAGGGGTTAGTACACGGGAATTTCTTGAAAATATCCCCGGGCAGATTCTTTTGATATTTTCACATAAATGGGTCCCTATGGATATATGAATTTGGTCACGACCATATTTGGGCAGTCGGGACTGAATCGGAGCAGATATAATGAAGTTCGATTTTTTGACGAATTCTCAAAGGGGTTAGTACACGGGAATTTCATGAAAATTACACCGGGAGTTTCTTTTGATATTTTCACATAAATGGGTCCCTATGGATATATGAATTTGGTCACGACCATATTTGGGCAGTCGGGACTGAATCGGAGCAGATATAATGAAGTTCGATTTTTTGACGAATTCTCAAAGGGGTTAGTACACGGGAATTTCATGAAAATTACACCGGGAAGTTTCTTTTGATATTTCACATAAATGGGTCCCTATGGATATATGAATTTGGTCACGACCATATTTGGGCAGTCGGGACTGAATCGGAGCAGATATAATGAAGTTCGATTTTTTGACGAATTCTCAAAGGGGTTAGTACACGGGAATTTCATGAAAATTACACCGGGAAGTTTCTTTTGATATTTTCACATAAATGGGTCCCTATGGATATATGAATTTGGTCACGACCATATTTGGGGCAGTCGGGACTGAATCGGAGCAGATATAATGAAGTTCGATTTTTTGACGAATTCTCAAAGGGGTTAGTACACGGGAATTTCATGAAAATATCACCGGGAAGATTCTTTTGATATTTTCACATAAATGGGTCCCTATGGATATATGAATTTGGTCACGACCATATTTGGGCAGTCGGGACTGAATCGGAGCTAGATATAATGAAGTTCGATTTTTGACGAATTCTCAAAGGGGTTAGTACACGGGAATTTCATGAAAATTATCACCGGGAAGTTTCTTTTGATATTTTCACATAAATGGGTCCCTATGGATATATGAATTTGGTCACGACCATATTTGGGGCAGTCGGGACTGAATCGGAGCAGATATAATGAAGTTCGATTTTTTGACGAATTCTCAAAGGGGTTAGTACACGGGAATTTCATGAAAATTCACCGGGAAGTTTCTTTTGATATTTTCACATAAATGGGTCCCTATGGATATATGAATTTGGTCACGACCATATTTGGGGCAGTCGGGACTGAATCGGAGCAGATATAATGAAGTTCTATTTTTTGACGAATTCTCAAAGGGGTTAGTACACGGGAATTTCTTGAAAATATCCCCGGGCAGATTCTTTTGATATTTTCACATAAATGGGTTCCTATGGATATATGAATTTGGTCACGACCATATTTGAGGCAGTCGGGACTGAATCAGAAGCAGATATAATGAAGTTCGATTTTTTGACGAATTCTCAAAGGGGTTAGTACACGGGAATTTCATGAAAATTACACCGGAGAGTTTCTTTTGATATTTTCACATAAATGGGTCCCTATGGATATATGAATTTGGTCATGACCATATTTGGGGCAGTCGGGACTGAATCGTAGCTAGATATAATGAAGTTCGATTTTTTGACGAATTCTCAAAGGGGTTAGTACACGGGAATTTCATGAAAATTTCACCGGGAAGTTTCTTTTGATATTTTCACATAAATGGGTCCCTATGGATATATGAATTTGGTCACGACCATATTTGGGGCAGTCGGACTGAATCGGAGCAGATATAATGAAGTTCTATTTTTTGACGAATTCTCAAAGGGGTTAGTACACGGGAATTTCTTGAAATATCCCCGGGCAGATTCTTTTGATATTTTCACATAAATGGGTTCCTATGGATATATGAATTTGGTCACGACCATATTTGAGGCAGTCGGGACTGAATCAGAACAGATATAATGAAGTTCGATTTTTTGACGAATTCTCAAAGGGGTTAGTACACGGGAATTTCATGAAAATTACACCGGGAGGTTTCTTTTGATATTTTCACATAAATGGGTCCATATGGATATATGAATTTGGTCACGACCATATTTGGGGCAATCGGGACTGAATCGGAGCAGATATAACGAAGTTCGATTTTTTGACGAATTCTCAAAGGGGTTAGTACACGGGAATTTCATGAAAATTTCACCGGGAAGTTTCTTTTGATATTTTCACATAAATGGGTCCCTAAGGATATATGAATTTGGTCACGACCATATTTGGGGCATCGGGACTGAATCGTAGCTGATATAATGAAGTTCGAGTTTTTGACGAATTCTCAAAGGGGTTAGTACACGGGAATTTCTTGAAAATATCCCCGGGCAGATTCTTTTGATATTTTCACATAAATGGGTTCCTATGGATATATGAATTTGGTCACGACCATATTTGAGGCAGTCGGGACTGAATCAGAACAGATATAATGAAGTTCGATTTTTTGACGAATTCTCAAAGGGGTTAGTACACGGGAATTTCATGAAAATTACACCGGGAGGTTTCTTTTGATATTTTCACATAAATGGGTCCATATGGATATATGAATTTGGTCACGACCATATTTGGGGCAATCGGGACTGAATCGGAGCAGATATAACGAAGTTCAATTTTTTGACGAATTCTCAAAGGGGTTAGTACACGGGAATTTCATGAAAATTTCACCGGGAAGTTTCTTTTGATATTTTCACATAAATGGGTCCCTAAGGATATATGAATTTGGTCACGACCATATTTGGGGCATCGGGACTGAATCGTAGCTGATATAATGAAGTTCGAGTTTTTGACGAATTCTCAAAGGGGTTAGTACACGGGAATTTCTTGAAAATATCCCCGGGCAGATTCTTTTGATACTTTCACATAAATGGGTCCCTAAGGATATATGAATTTGGTCACGACCATATTTGGGGCAGTCGGGACTGAATCGGAGCAGATATAATGAAGTTCGATTTTTTGACGAATTCTCAAAGGGGTTAGTACACGGGAATTCATGAAAATTTCACCGGGAAGTTTCTTTTGATATTTTCACATAAATGGGTCCCTATGGATATATGAATTTGGTCACGACCATATTTGGGGCAGTCGGGACTGAATCGGAGCAGATATAATGAAGTTCTATTTTTTGACGAATTCTCAAAGGGGTTAGTACACGGGAATTTCTTGAAATTATCCCCGGGCAGATTCTTTTGATATTTTCACATAAATGGGTTCCTATGGATATATGAATTTGGTCACGACCATATTTGAGGCAGTCGGGACTGAATCAGAACAGATATAATGAAGTTCGATTTTTTGACGAATTCTCAAAGGGTTAGTACACGGGAATTTCATGAAAATTACACCGGGAGGTTTCTTTTGATATTTTCACATAAATGGGTCCATATGGATATATGAATTTGGTCACGACCATATTTGGGGCAATCGGGACTGAATCGGAGCAGATATAACGAAGTTCGATTTTTTGACGAATTCTCAAAGGGTTAGTACACGGGAATTTCATGAAAATTTCACCGGGAAGTTTCTTTTGATATTTTCACATAAATGGGTCCCTAAGGATATATGAATTTGGTCACGACCATATTTGGGGCATCGGGACTGAATCGTAGCTGATATAATGAAGTTCGAGTTTTTAACGAATTCTCAAAGGGGTTAGTACACGGGAATTTCTTGAAAATATCCCGGCAGTTCTTTTGATATTTTCACATAAATGGGTCCCTATGGATATATGAATTTGGTCACGACCATATTTGGGGCAGTCGGGACTGAATCGGAGCAGATATAATGAAGTTCGATTTTTTGACGAATTCTCAAAGGGTTAGTACACGGGAATTTCTTGAAAATATCCCCGGGCAGATTCTTTTGATACTTTCACATAAATGGGTTCCTATGGATATATGAATTTGGTCACGACCATATTTGAGGAAGTCGGGACTGAATCAGAGTAGATATAATGAAGTTCGATTTTTTGACGAATTCTCAAAGGGGTTAGTACACGGGAATTTCATGAAAATTACACCGGGAAGTTTCTTTTGATATTTTCACATAAATGGGTCCCTAAGGATATGTGAATTTGGTCACGACCATATTTGGGGAAGTCGGGAATGAATCGGAGTAGATATAATGAAGTTCGACTTTTTGACGAATTCTCAAAGGGGTTAGTACACGGGAATTTCATGAAAATTTCACCGGGAAGTTTCTTTTGATATTTTCACATAAATGGGTCCCTATGGATATATGAATTTGGTCACGACCATATTTGGGGCAGTCGGGACTGAATCGGAGCAGATATAATGAAGTTCTATTTTTTGACGAATTCTCAAAGGGGTTAGTACACGGGAATTTCTTGAAAATATCCCCGGGCAGATTCTTTGATATTTTCACATAAATGGGTTCCTATGATATATGAATTTGGTCACGACCATATTTGAGGCAGTCGGGACTGAATCAGAGTAGATATAATGAAGTTCGATTTTTTGACGAATTCTCAAAGGGGTTAGTACACGGGAATTTCATGAAAATTACACCGGGAAGTTTCTTTTGATATTTTCACATAAATGGGTCCCTATGGATATATGAATTTGGTCACGACCATATTTGGGGAAGTCGGGAATGAATCGGAGTAGATATAATGAAGTTCGACTTTTTGACGAATTCTCAAAGGGGTTAGTACACGGGAATTTCATGAAAATTTCACCGGGAAGTTTCTTTTGATATTTTCACATAAATGGGTCCCTATGGATATATGAATTTGGTCACGACCATATTTGGGGCAGTCGGGACTGAATCGGAGCAGATATAATGAAGTTCTATTTTTTGACGAATTCTCAAAGGGTTAGTACACGGGAATTTCTTGAAAATATCCCCGGGCAGATTCTTTGATATTTTCACATAAATGGGTTCCTATGGATATATGAATTTGGTCACGACCATATTTGAGGCAGTCGGGACTGAATCAGAACAGATATAATGAAGTTCGAGTTTTTAACGAATTCTCAAAGGGTTAGTACACGGGAATTTCATGAAAATTACACCGGGAGGTTTCTTTTGATATTTTCACATAAATGGGTCCATATGGATATATGAATTTGGTCACGACCATATTTGGGGCAATCGGGACTAAATCGGAGCAGATATAACGAAGTTCGATTTTTTGACGAATTCTCAAAGGGGTTAGTACACGGGAATTTCTTGAAAATATCCCCGGGCAGATTCTTTTGATACTTTCACATAAATGGGTCCCTAAGGATATATGAATTTGGTCACGACCATATTTGGGGCAGTCAGCACTGAATCGAAGCAGATATAATGAAGTTCTATTTTTTGACGAATTCTCAAAGGGGTTAGTACACGGGAATTCCATGAAAATTTCACCGGGAAGTTTCTTTTGATATTTTCACATAAATGGGTCCCTATGGATATATAAATTTGGTCACGACCATATTTGGGGCTGTCGGGACTGAATCGGAGCAGATATAATGAAGTTCTATTTTTTGACGAATTCTCAAAGGGGTTAGTACACGGGAATTTCTTGAAATTATCCCCGGGCAGATTCTTTTGATATTTTCACATAAATGGGTCCCTATGGATATATGAATTTGGTCACGACCATATTTGGGGCAATCGGGACTGAATCGGAGCAGATATAACGAAGTTCAATTTTTTGACGAATTCTGAAAGAGGTTTGTACACGGGAATTTCATGAAAATTACACCGGGAGGTTTCTTTTGATATTTTCACATAAATGGGTCCATATGGATATATGAATTTAGTCCCGACCATATTTGGGGCAATCGGGACTGAATCGGAGCAGATATAACGAAGTTCGATTTTTTGACGAATTCTCAAAGGAGTTACTACACGGGAATTTCATGAAAATTTCACCAGGAAGTTTCTTTTGATATTTTCACATAAATGGGTCCCTAAGGATATATGAATTTGGTCACGACCATATTTGGGGCATCGGGACTGAATCGTAGCTGATATAATGTTGTTCTAGTTTTTAACGAATTCTCAAAGGGGTTAGTACACAGAAATTTCTTGAAAATATCCCCGGGCAGATTCTTTTGATATTTTCACATAAATGGGTTCCTATGGGTACACGGGAATTTCATGAAAATTACACCGGGAAGTTTCTTTTGATATTTTCACATAAATGGGTCCCTAAGGATATGTGAATTTGGTCACGACCATATTTGGGGAAGTCGGGAATGAATCGTAGTAGATATAATGAAGTTCGACTTTTTGACGAATTCTCAAAGGGGTTAGTACACGGGAATTTCATGAAAATTTCACCGGGAAGTTTCTTTTGATATTTTCACTTAAATGGGTCCCTATGGATATATGAATTTGGTCACGACCATATTTGGGGCATCGGGACTGAATCGTAGCTGATATAATGAAGTTCGAGTTTTTGACGAATTCTCAAAGGGGTTAGTACACGGGAATTTCATGAAAATTTCACCGGGAAGTTTCTTTTAATATTTTCACATAAATGGGTCCCTATGGATATATGAATTTGGTCACGACTATATTTGGGGCAGTCGGGACTGAATCGGAGAAGATTAATGAAGTTCTATTTTTTGACGAATTCTCAAAGGGGTTAGTACACGGGAATTTCTTGAAAATATCCCCGGGCAGATTCTTTGATATTTTCACATAAATGGGTTCCTATGGATATATGAATTTGGTCACGACCATATTTGAGGAAGTCGGGACTGAATCAGAGTAGATATAATGAAGTTCGATTTTTTGACGAATTCTCAAAGGGGTTAGTACACGGGAATTTCATGAAAATTACACCGAGAAGTTTCTTTTGATATTTTCACATAAATGGTTCCCTAAGGATATGTGAATTTGGTCACGACCATATTTGGGAAGTCGGGAATGAATCGGAGTAGATATAATGAAGTTCGACTTTTTTGACGAATTCTCAAAGGGGTTAGTACACGGGAATTTCATGAAAATTTCACCGGGAAGTTTCTTTTAATATTTTCACATAAATGGGTCCCTATGGATATATGAATTTGGTCACGACTATATTTGGGGCAGTCGGGACTGAATCGGAGCAGATTAATGAAGTTCTATTTTTTGACGAATTCTCAAAGGGTTAGTACACGGGAATTTCTTGAAAATATCCCCGGGCAGATTCTTTGATATTTTCACATAAATGGGTTCCTATGGATATATGAATTTGGTCACGACCATATTTGAGGCAGTCGGGACTGAATCAGAACAAATATAATGAAGTTCGATTTTTGACGAATTCTCAAAGGGTTTAGTACACGGGAATTTCATGAAAATTACACCGGGAGGTTTCTTTGATATTTTCACATAAATGGGTCCATATGGATATATGAATTTGGTCACGACCATATTTGGGGCAATCGGGACTAAATCGGAGCAGATATAACGAAGTTCGATTTTTTGACGAATTCTCAAAGGGGTTAGTACACGGGAATTTCTTGAAAATATCCCCGGGCAGATTCTTTTGATACTTTCACATAAATGGGTCCTAAGGATATATGAATTTGGTCACGACCATATTTGGGGCAGTCAGCACTGAATCGAAGCAGATATAATGAAGTTCTATTTTTTGACGAATTCTCAAAGGGTTGTACACGGGAATTCGATGAAAATTTCACCGGGAAGTTTCTTTTGATATTTTCACATAAATGGGTCCCTATGGATATATAAATTTGGTCACGACCATATTTGGGGCTGTCGGGACTGAATCGGAGCAGATATAATGAAGTTCTATTTTTGGAGGAATTCTCAAAGGGGTTAGTACACGGGAATTTCTTGAAATTATCCCCGGGCAGATTCTTTTGATATTTTCATATAAATGGGTCCCTATGGATATATGAATTTGGTCACGACCATATTTGGGGCAATCGGGACTGAATCGGAGCAGATATAACGAAGTTCAATTTTTTGACGAATTCTGAAAGGGGTTTGTACACGGGAATTTCATGAAAATTACACCGGGAGGTTTCTTTTGATATTTTCACATAAATGGGTCCATATGGATATATGAATTTAGTCCCGACCATATTTGGGGCAATCGGGACTGAATCGGAGCAGATATAACGAAGTTCGATTTTTTGACGAATTCTCAAAGGAGTTACTACACGGGAATTTCATGAAATTTCACCAGGAAGTTTCTTTTGATATTTTCACATAAATGGGTCCCTAAGGATATATGAATTTGGTCACGACCATATTTGGGGCATCGGGACTGAATCGTAGCTGATATAATGTTGTTCTAGTTTTTAACGAATTGTCAAAGGGGTTAGTACACAGAAATTTCTTGAAAATATCCCCGGGCAGATTCTTTTGATATTTTCACATAAATGGGTTCCTATGGGTACACGGGAATTTCATGAAAATTACACCGGGAAGTTTCTTTTGATATTTTCACATAAATGGGTCCCTAAGGATATGTGAATTTGGTCACGACCATATTTGGGGAAGTCGGGAATGAATCGGAGTAGATATAATGAAGTTCGACTTTTTGACGAATTCTCAAAGGGGTTAGTACACGGGAATTTCATGAAAATTTCACCGGGAAGTTTCTTTTGATATTTTCACTTAAATGGGTCCCTATGGATATATGAATTTGGTCACGACCATATTTGGGGCATCGGGACTGAATCGTAGCTGATATAATGAAGTTCGAGTTTTTGACGAATTCTCAAAGGGGTTAGTACACGGGAATTCTTGAAAATATCCCCGGCAGATTCTTTTGATACTTTCACATAAATTGTTACATATTTGATGATGTCACAGGTATCTAACTTGTTTAGTGTGCAGAAGCAAATATCAGAGTTTAGCTGGAAATCAGAGTTTAACGACTGCCAGCTGGATCAGAGTTTAAGCGATGATCAGAGTTTGCAGGCGGCTGATTTTCAGGAGCATATCTGACTAAATAAGGAAGATAAAGATCAAGAGAGATTGTACAGATCAGGACAGCAGAAGGATAGCTACTGATTAGATTATTTTAGGAAGCAGATAATTATAAATCAATCAGTAGATATCATGTAACTGTGTATATAAACACAGCTTAGGGTTTACTCTAGATGAGTTATCAATTGAATATCATTCGTGTAACCTAGCAGCTCTTAGTGATAAGATATAAATCACTAAGAGATTATTTGTAAACTACTGAGATTTGTGAATAAGAGTTTATTGAATTATTCTCTTATACTTGTGTTTGTTTTGGATTGTGTTCACTATATTATCATATATATAGTGAGTTTAGTCGGCCTAACAAGTGGTATCAGAGCCAGCTCTGTTGATATACCTACAGTGAGATCTTAATCACACACAATCATGTCTGAGAAATCACAAAACAGTAGATATGAGATCTCTTAGGGTTCCGGTCCTCAGGGCATCTGAATATTCTGTCTGGAAAGTTAGAATGATCATGTTTCTGGAATCTACAGATCCAGAATATCTGGATAGAATTTATGATGGTCCACACATGCCAACGAAGCTCTCTGTTGCAGTGGGAGATGAACCCCAGAAGATGATTCCTAAAGAGAAGAAGGACTATACTCCAGAGGACATCTCATCTATAAGTAAAGATGCAAAGGTGAAGCATCTGTTGCATAGTGCTCTGGACAATGCTATGTCCAATAGAGTAATTGGATGCAAAACTGCAAAGAGATAGGGATGCTTTGGAAGTCAGATGTCAAGGAACAAAAGCCATCAAAAAGAACAGAAGGACCATACTTACTCAAGAGTATGAACACTTTGATTCAAAATCAGGTGAATCACTGACTGATCTTTATGATAGGTTTGTCAAGCTGCTGAATGACTTGTCTCTTGTGGACAAAGAATATGATTTGGAAGACTCAAATCTCAAATTTCTGCTTGCTCTTCCTGAAAAGTGGGATTTGAAAGTAACCACTATAAGAGACAATCATGATCTTGAAGAGATGTCTCTGGATGAAATCTTTGGAAGGTTGAAAACTCATGAACTTGAGATGGAGCAAAGGAGCAAACGACATGGTGGGAAACCCAAACCAGTTGCTCTAAAAGTTCAAGAAGATTCAACTGTGAAAAGCAAAGGAAAAGCTCATGTAAAAAAGTCTGATACTGAGTCATCAAACTCTGATGTTGACTCAGACTCTGATATCCCTTCAGACTCTGATGACAGTGATACTGAGATGATGCAGCTGGCAGCACTAATGGTAAAAAGCTTCAAGAAGATGGCTTACAAGAACTTCAACAAAGGGAAGAAGTTCTCAAGGAAAGACAGAACTCTGATAAGAAGGTCTTCAAAAGGAATGAAGGCAAAGAAGAAAAATCTGGAAAATCTGATAAGTCTAATACACCTGCTTCAATTGTGGAGAGAAAGGACATTTTGCAACTGAGTGCAAGAAAGCTAAGAAAGAAAAGGAACAGGCCTTTATCACAAAGAAGGGAGTTGGGCAGACTCATCAGAATCAGAGGAAGAAGTCAACTATGCCTTGATGGCAAACATGGACAACAGCACTGAGACTGTTGAAACTAGGTACCTCATTCCACTCTTGCTTTTGATACTGAGGATATAACTGAGTTAAGATTGTTTCTTAAAACTCTGCATGTTAGCTATAGAGATCAGACCTTAGAAAATGACAGACTAAAATCTGAGATCTTGGATGTTAAGAAAAGGAATGATTATCTTGAAAAGGAACTAGTTCAGATGCTAGAAGTTCAGAAGGAAAGAGATGATTCTATCTTTGTCAAAAATGAACTCTTAAAGAAAAATGCTTCTCTTGAATCAGAACTTGCTAAGGAAAGAGAGATAATCAGAACTTGGACTAACTCAGGGAAAGACTACTCAGAATATCTAGAAAGTGGGAACTGGAAGAAAGGGTTAGGTACTCTGATAAAAATGAAGCTGAGTCATATAAACAAGAAACCATTAAATTGAAAAACCCAAGGTAGTTCCAGTAAGATTTGTTGCAGAATCAAAAACTGATACTCTTAAACAGGTTAATATTGGTTTAATGACTCAGAAACAGCTTAAGCATAAACTCAAGGAGGTAAGAAAGAAAACAGGATTAAGGAACCTAAGAAAAATAGGAATGGAAAGGTTGGAATAAACAAAAGCAACAATTACATGCCTGTTCCAAATGCTCCTAGGAAAACTTGTCATAATTGTGGTAATCCTAATCATCTTGCTTCTTTTTGCAGGAAAAATAAGGACATAAATGCTATGTCTCCAAAATCAGAAGTTAAGACTAGGAATACTAGATTTAGACCAGAGAATCCTTGTTTTCATTGTGGTAGTTTATGGCATTCCATTTACACTTGTAAGGAATACCATAGTTTATATTATGATTATTATGAATTAAAACCTTCTTTGAAGAAAAGATTGATTCTCCTAGTTCAGCATCTGTTAAAAAGTCTGTTAGCACAAACTCTGATATAAACTCTGATAAATCTTCCGCTGTCAGTGTTAACAAACTTAACAAGAACAAAGGATCCAAGCAAGTCTGGGTCCTTAAAACTAATCATTAGTTATGTATGTGATTGCAGGGCAACAGTAAAAACATCCTAGTTCTGGACAGTGGATGCTCAGGACATATGACAGGAAATAAAGCCCTGCTATCAGACTTTGTGGAGAAGGCTGGCCCAAATGTTCTTATGGAGATGGCAACATAGGGAAAACTTTGGGATATGGCATATCAATCTTGGAATGTCATCATTCAATCTGTAGCTCTGGTCTCAGGACTTAAGCACAATCTGCTGAGCATAAGTCAAATCTGTGACAGAGGATATCATGTCAATTTCTTGGAAGAACACTGTGAGGTCATTAGTAAAGAACTGGAAAAGTTGTTCTGAAAGGATACAGACATGGCAACATCTATGAAGCTAAGCTATCTTTAAACTCTGAAAGCTCTGCAATCTGTCTACTTGGCAGAGCCAGTATTGAAGAAAGCTGGAACTGGCACAAGAAATTATCTCACCTGAACTTCAATAATATAAATGAACTTGTGAAGAAAGATCTTGTGAAAGGACTTCCAAAATCAGTTTTTACTCCAGATGGACTCTGTGATTCCTGTCAGAAAGCAAACAGAGGAAGTCTTCCTTCAAAAGTAAAACTGAGTCCTCAATTCTTGAGCCATATCATCTGCTGCATGTTGATCTTTTGGACCAGTAAATATAATGTCCATTGCAAAGAAGAGATATACTCTGGTCATTGTTGATGAATTTACCAGATATACATGGGTATATTTTCTTCACAGCAAGGATGAAACACCATCTTTATTGATTGAGCATGTCAGACAGTTGAATAAAATCTCTAAAGATGCAGTAAGATCATCAGAAGTGATAATGGCACTGAGTTCAAGAATTTTAAAATGGAGGAGTTCTGTAAAGAAAATGGCATTAAACAGGAATTTTCAGCACCTGGAACACCTCAACACAATGGTGTTGTAGAAAGGAAAAACAGAACTCTGATTGAAGCTGCTAGAACCATGTTGGAGGAAGCAAAATTGCCAACCTACTTCTGGGCTGAGGCTGTGCAGTCTGCCTGTTTCACAGAATGCAACTCTGATTAATAACATGGGAAAACTCCTTTTGAAATGGTTAAAGGCAGAGAAACCAAATCTCAAATACTTCCATATCTTTGGATGTAAATGTTTTGTTCTGAAAAATCATCCTGAACAGCTAACCAAATTTGATTTAAAAGCTGATGAAGGAATTTTGTTGGTTATCCTTTATCAACAAAAGCCTTCAGAGTTTACAATCTGAGAACAAGGGTAATCATGGATCCATTCATGTATCCTTGATGATAGGAAAATTACTGGAATGGAAGATTTTGAAGATCATGAGCAACTGAGATTTGAAGATGAAGATACATTCTCTGACTCCATAAACTCTGACTCTGAGACAATATCAGAGAATATCACTCCTACTCACCAACCTCAAGCACATGTTGAGGGGGAGCACTTTCAAGATGAAAATCTGGATGAAAATGTTGCAGACTCGGCAGAAAACAAAAACTCTGATTCTGACTCCTCAAACTCTGATCACTCTGCATCAGAGAATCAGGAGAACATATCTTCAGGGGGAGCATCAGAAACTCAGAATGCTCATGAGATAGCATGAATAATGGGGGAGAGGCATCAGAGAATCAAATGATACTGGCATGGATCATGGGGGAGGATCTAGTTCCAGAAATCAACTGCCACATGAAAGAAAATGGACAAAGTCTCATACACCAGATCTGATTATTGGGGATCCAGATGCTGGAGTACAAACAGAACTGCAACAGCAAATGAGTGTTTATTTCATTCATTTTATCCCAGACAGAACCAAAGAAAGTGGAAGAAGCCTTAAAGGATGCAGACTGGGTAACAGCAATGCAGGAGGAGTTAAATGAATTTGAGAGAATAAAGTCTGGACACTTGTACCAAGACAAAGAACAGGTCAATTGTTGTACTAAGTGGGTTTTTAGGAACAAAACAGACAGTGATGGTATAATCACAAGAAATAAAGCCAGACTGGTAGCTAAGGGATATTCTCAACAAGAAGGAATTGACTATGATGAGACCTTTGCCCCAGTTGCCAGATTGGAAGCAATCAGAATTTTCTTGGCTTATGCAGCACACAAGAAATTCAAAGTGTTTCAGATGGATGTAAAGAGTGCTTTTCTCAATGGGGAGCTGGAGGAAGAAGTATATGTTGAACAACCTCCAGGATTTGTGGACACAAAATTTCCAGATCATGTCTACAGATTGGATAAAGCACTGTATGGACTAAAGCAAGCACCTAGAGCATGGTATGAAACTCTGGCTCAATTTCTTTTGGACAGTGGTTTCAACAGAGGTACAATTGATAAAACTCTATTTTATCTCAACCATGGTAATGATCTGCTATTAGTTCAAGTCTATGTAGATGATATTATTTTTGGGTCTACTAATCCTAAACTCTGTGAGAGATTCTCAAAGCTTATGCAGTCCAGATATCAGATGAGCATGATGGGAGAAATGAGCTATTTTTTGGGACTTCAAGTCAAACAGACTGATGAAGGAATTTTCATTAATCAGTCTAAATATACCAGGAACCTGCTAAAGAAATTTGGCATGCAGGATAGCTCAGCTGCTACCACTCCAATGGCAACTGCAACTAAGTTAGATAAAGATACTGGTTCACCAGTAGAAATTACTAACTACAGAGGTATGATAGGCTCACTTCTATATCTGACTGCTAGTAGACCTGATATCATGTTTGCAACCTGTCTCTGTGCAAGATTTCAAGCAGATCCAAGAGAACCACACCTTGTAGCAGTCAAAAGGATTTTCAAATATCTCAAAGGAACTGTTGAGATGGGACTATGGTATCCCAGAGAATCAGACTTTACACTCATTGGTTACTCTGATGCAGATTTTGCAGGATGCAAAATAGACAGAAAAAGTACAAGTGGGAGCTGTCAATTTCTAGGAGGAAGATTAGTTTCTTGGTTAGTAAGAAACAAAAATCTATCTCCACATCCACTGCAGAAGCAGAGTATATTGCTGCAGGAAGCTGCTGTGCTCAGATTTTATGGATGAAGAATCAGCTACTGGACTATGGGTTATCTTTGACTCAAATTCCTATTTATTGTGATAACCAAGTGCTATTGCTATGACAGGAAATCCAGTACAACATTCAATGACAAAGCACATCAGCATAAGGTATCATTTTATCAGAGAACATGTGATGGAAGGAACAGTGGAGCTTCACTTTGTTCCAACAGATCAGCAGTTGGCAGATATATTCACCAAACCATTGGCTGAAGCAACATTTACAAGGCTTGTAAACGAATTAGGGATGATCTCTGGTCCTCTCTAAACTCTGACACATTGCACAAACACTTTATCTGTCAGTATTTGTTGTTATAAATCTTATCTGCAACTGCATCTGTTATTCTCCATTCAGACTCTGATGATTATACTCTGATTTGATAAACTCTGATATATATACTCTGACCCGACAAACTCTGATGACTTGAATTTTTTTTTGAGACACTCCTGTGAAGAACATGTTGCACTTACCTGAATCTGGTCGTTAAGTATCTCTAAAGTCTGATTTTTTTGATATTACAGCTGTGGAAATCTTTAACACATAACACATGAGTTAATTTTGTCACCTAGATTGTCTTAAATATTAGACATGTACTCAGAAAAGAATCTGATTTATTCCTCTTCTAAGCTAAGAGTTAAGACAACTCAGTTATGGGTCCTCAAGAAATTTCTTCTCAGTAAAGAAAATCAAAAGAAAAGAAAAACAAAAGAAATAATCTCTGGTACTCCTTTGAGATCTTAGAAAATTTGTGAAAGGAAAGAACCAAGTGCACTGCTGGTATTAAGCAAATGCATCAAAAATTGAAACAATTTTTTGGTGACTTTTCACATTCTCTGATTACTGGAGAAATACTCTGAGAAAACAAAAAGTCTAATAAAGGTTATGACTCACTTACCATGAGGAGTTCCCTTTCAAAAGACATTTGTGATTCCAAAGAGAAGAAATAAGTATACTCTGATCCATCTCTTGAGAAACTCGGCTTATGAGATGATTAAACAATTTTCTAATAATTTGATTCTTTCTAATATTAGTTAAGAAATTTGACAATCTCTGTGACATTAGAATATTCATGTTAACACACACCTCACTCCACTTCTGTGATTGACAATTTTTTTTGGCTTCGAGTAATCTTTGACTAGAGTTCAATAAATATTTGCAAACCCTGAGGAGCAAGTGTCGTATAGACCTTGAATATTTATCTCTCACCATTAAAAGATTCTATGATCACTCTTTGATTTGTCACTTTGTAAGTCATTTATTTAAACTCTGGTCAATGGTCAGCCTCTGATCGAAGTCCGAGTTAAAATAAATATTTTGGTCAGATAGTATTAGATTTTATTATCAAACGGTAGAAAAACCATTTGAATTCCTGAGTGGAGAAAAACTCGGTAATTATTTGTGTTTTATTGGTAAATGATGCATATTTGTTCAGATTCACACGCCACTCATAATTACCTCTCCACTACCATATTTTTTTACCGTTTAGAACCTGCCACGTGCCCCACTACAGCGTTATCTCTCACCAACATGCGTATACACATATATATTGTCAGAAATTGAAATTTTTTCATTATTTCACACAATTAATCATTCTCTCTCTCTCTGATAATCGTTTCAAAAACTCTTGTGCGCATTTCATCAAACACCTTATCTACACCTCACTATTCTCTTGATTTTTCAGAAAATGTCGACCAAAGCCTTTGAATATAATGGTGCCAAGTTCGTCACCAACAACTACGCTGAAATCCTGTCAAACGCTGAAGCTCCAAGCGAGTTCCATCTCATTCAGGACTATCTGGCTCACAGTGAGCTCATGTATGCACTCACACAACCAGAGGTGATTTCTCCAGAACAAGTTCTCACTCTCTGGCGTTCAGCAAGATACAATGATGGTGGTGAACATGGATCACCATCTTTGACATGCATATATGATGGTCAGGAGTATATTGTCACTCCTGAACTGTAAGAAAGGCTCTCTCACCTTCCAGAGCATTCCAAATATCATAGCTCTGTCAGCACCCAAACTCTGAAGGATATGATGCAATTCTTTGGATACTCTGGTACACTGACAAGATGGGGGAACTCAAGCGCCCTTGTCTCTGCAAAGAATGGAGCTTTTACTACGACTGTATCACCAGGGCTTTTGGAAATAAATGCAGCAACTATGATGCAATCCCTGATAAGTGCATATTTTTGTATATTTTAAATGCCTAATTATTGCTTGTTCTCACTTATTTATTTGTTTATTTCTCTTTTTTTTTAGGAAAATTGCAAAAGCTTGAAAAGAATAAAAGAATAAAGCAAAAAGGAGAAAAGATGGGAAAAAAAGGATCATAGAGGAATATTCTCAAGGAAGCATCTAGATGGACACCTACACCCCCCCCTCAACCCTAATTTCCCCCTATAAATACACATCTTCCCATCATGTTTCAAGCAACCTAGGATTTCATATTTTTAGTAGCCTCTCGTTTATGTAGTAGATCTAGTAGTAGCACTCTAAATTTGTAAACACTTTTATTATATCAATACAAGTATTCAGTTTGTTCTTAAATCTA